>NW_027507292.1:0-55024 GCF_052324685.1 Brachyhypopomus gauderio | reverse complement strand
TTAAATAATCCAACGGGACGGGTCCGGCCCGCGGGCCCTATGTTTCACATGCCTGCTGTACATGTTACTCTCATCTTTCTCAGACCATGCCATTCTTCACATCAACTCTGCTCCTGTGTTGCAGCTTCAATCCTCTGGCCCATGCTCAATCACACTTCCAGGGACTTAACATGCACTTCTTCCTCTTCTCACAAAACATACGCACATTCTCATCGTCCCAGCCTATAGTTTTTGGATAGCAAGGGGTGCTTCAGTGGGGGCACCTGGGATGTTCACAATTTCTCTCACTGCTGCTGGCTTATGATGGAATGAAACCACACTCCCTGCCTCTACAGGCCCAAAAGCACATTCAACTAATGGGACTGCAGTTCACATGCCCATTGTTGTAACCAGAGGGGCAATTACAGGACTAAAACTTCTTATAGACCTCTGACACTCTTAGCATGGCAACATTGGGCATTTCTCCATCCAAACGCTTTATAATGTGAACTTCTGAAAAATATTAAAAGCAAAAACGTGTATAACCATTAAATCAAATTACTGCCACAATATAATCTAAACTTCATTACACATCACATGGATCAAAGGTAATATTTTTTTATTTTTTTATTTGCCTTTATTTAACCAGGTTAGTCCCTTGAGATACAAGATCCCTTTTACAAGAAAGACCTGGCCAAGAGAGACCGAGCAGCAGCACAAATTACAACATTCAAGATACATTCAAAATCTCACATAAAATTTATTAAAACACGCACACACAGATGATCTGGACCTGACTGATTTTATCAGAGTCTTAAATCTGTTCAAAGAAACAAGGTCCTTGATTTTTATATCAGCCTGTAACCGGTTCCATGTATATGGAGCAGCAAAACTAAAAGCAGTCTTTCCTAGCTCTGTTCGAGCTCTAGGAACAGCAAGTTGCAAAAACTCACTCGAACGAAGACTGAGCAGACTTTGCCTTCTATTCAGAAGACAACATAAATAATTAGGCAAATTCCCAATTAGTGCTTTGTAAATAAAAACATACCAATGTGCAAAACGTCGTGCCTGCAACAAAGTCCAATTCACTTTTGTGTATAACAAACAATGATGAGTAAGAGGTCGACAGTTTGTTATAAATCGCAAAGCACTATGATACACACTGTCCAGTATGCTCAAACAGTGCACAGGAGCATTCATATACAAAATATCTCCATAATCTAATACAGGCATGAACGTTGCTTCAACTAACTTCTTTTTTACAATAAAAGAAAAACAAGATTTATTTCTATAATAAAAACCTAACAAAAGTCTAAGCTTTTTAATTAGATGTTGAATATAAGGTTTAAAAGATAACTTTTATATATATATATATATATATATATATATATATATATATATATATATATATATATATATATATATAACCTCACACAGTCAGCAGTTGAATTCCTTGGTTTTCGAACCTCCATTTCTCCAACGGGTCCCGGCTTCACACCCTAAAAGTAGGGACACATTTAGCACTGTTTTAATGGTGGCTACATATGGATGAACATACATGTGACATACAAACTGACATGCTAGGTAACTCGCTGCTCGGTGTCTGTGCAGCTTTGGACTGGGGGTACAGCAGGAATATCTAGCTGAGAATAGTGTGCAGTCTGATAAAGAAGGGCAACCAAATGATTGCACAGGGCACATCCTGCCACACAGGAGCAATGGGTGCTCACCAAAATGACAGGGCTCGAGTGTTTTAACACCATCTAAGGAGAAAAAATATATTAAAATATCTGTTAAGATTTTATTGAACAGCAGTAATTGAGCAAAAATAAATAAGTCAGGTAAAGTTTCCCAAATTAGTTGACTGTACACATCCACTTTAATTCACTGAAGGTAGAGAGATAAAATATGTAGGCACATGCAAAAGCTTGGGCACCAAATACCATGTTTTATTGATGCTATAGATTTAGTCAATGTGATTAGTGAAGGGTGTGATTGGAGATGACCACACCTTCAATATTTAATCAGCTTTGCTTATATTATGGCAGTAATCTGATGTAGTGGTTATACACTTCTATACACTTATACATTAAAGGAGTGGTTCCCAAACGTTTTCTGCCGTGCCCCCCATTAATAGATGAGAATAATTTTGCGCCCCCCACTGCGCCCAATATTTTGTTGAGTGAGAACAGGATATTTTGTTTTGCCAGAACAGGAACAACTGTATGTGAAGTCCCTGGAAGTCTTATTCAGCAAAGACCACAGGATTAAGGCTGCTTTTGCTTCTTTAGTTCAGACTGCCATATTTAAATATCTTGCGAAAAAACAGTAATTGTTATGACTGATTAGTGCATGTTTGTACATACATACATACATACATACATATATACACAAACACTTGTGTGTGTGTGTGTGTGTAACCATTGATCCTACTCTCAAGTCATGTGGCTTTTCACTTTTCCTCATAGACCTATGACAAACTGCCCTCACGCGGACCTCTCCTGTCACCTTGTTTTTCATTGACACTGTGCAGGGGGGAAGATGAATAAAAATAAAAATGTAATGATATGCTACTTACACAGCAGCTTCATAGTTAGCTAGCTAAAACAAACATCTCAATAGTAAGTAATAGCTTGTGGTCTGTCAAGGTAAATTTATTGATACAATCACTAACGTTAACATGGATACAAGGAAGCGTTTGCTAACCATACTTTATTAGATGCAGCACAATATAACTAAAAAAAGATGGCTTAATTGTCAAATTTGATCAAGCCAGTCCAAAGACATTCACAGTTAGCTCGTTAGTTTCCTGTTTACTTCCTAGAAACGTCAGCGGGCGTCATATGCCGACTTGAAGCTGATTGGTTTATGCAAAATAGTAATGCATTGTGGTAGCGAAATCTTATTTTTGCACAGGGAAAAATGGAATAATGTTTGAACAGTTAATGTAGAACTAGAATATATGTAATATAGGACTATTCTGTTTCCTAAAATATATTTAGGTTAATATACTTTTTGGCATACCGTCCTCGAGACATATATGAATTTGCAGCTCTTTATATACTGCACATACCATCTAAACCTGGTTGCCAGATTCGCGGTTTTCACTCCAAATTGGGCTTGTTTGAAACTCCTTCAAAGTTTTTCGTTTTTGGGCTACTTTTGACTTGGCCCACCGCGGGAGTTACAAGTCAACAATAACAATCGATGGCGATATAATACTTAAATAGTCTCAATTTTAACACTCTAACACTTTGGGCTACTTTTGGCTTCTGACGGGCGCATTTTACACTGACTTTGGCCGGGATATTTATGCACGACCTGCCAACCCTGGCCACACTCGCTCGTGTTGACTGCAAGTGCACCAACTTGATCAGTCCACAGAGACAAGCCGGAGCCTTACAAGTGATTGGAAGCTCTTCTAACCAATAGTTTACTTCCTTCTGAAGCTAACCAGCCCTCATTTGCCATGATTGCTCAATTATATTTTTTTATTGAGCCCTCGGAAAGTCGCGCTTCATTTCCAATGTGGGTCCGCTAGCATAGCAACATAAGCTAACCGCTAACCTTTGCTAACCTAAGCCAAGCTCCCCAGAACGCACTATTCGGCGAAACTGAAGCAGTCGTGGATTATTTTGTTCGTTTTTATTCTGATTGTGGATACTTTTGAACATAAACCGATAACTTTTTATGGAATATATGAGCAATTTTCGGCATTTTCGCCAACCCGGAAGTGAGACCGTACACCCGCTACGACGCGACTCAGTGTACACGTGAGTAAAAATTGATAATTTTTCATAAGCGATATTGTACAAAATATATATTCTAATACTAAACATTAGATTATAGACAGTATTGGAGCTTTTGAGTGCTGGAGTACTCTGTATCGTGTCGGATGCTACCGGAGTTGGCTACGGTAGCTTGGCATAGCCTGTCGGACTATATTGGACATAAATATCATATCATACAGGGTTCCCACGGGTCCTTGAAATCCTTGAAAGTTTGTGAATCTGAAAAAATAAGTTCAAGGCCCTGGAAAGTTTTTGAAAACAGGCATAAAAGACAGCCGTCCTTGACGGTCCTTGAATATTTTAGAGGGTTTGAAATTTCACATGGATGAAGACCGCGGTCACAGAATAATAGGGCACAGTTGGTAAGGAAGTCAATATTTACAAAAGATTGCTATGAAAAAGATTGCCATGATGTTTTAAATTTCTCATCCTTTGTTGAAAAAATATGATCTGATATGAGTTGTTATAAAGATTTAAAGAAAGTCTGCAAAGTGATTCCTTTAACATTTTATATTCAGAGTTGACTGTTTCGATGCCCATGTTAAAAGTGAATGACTGTTGAGTTCAAGTGTAATAACAAGATTATCACTGATGGTATGAGACAAAAGATATAATAGATATTCTTTCAAGAAACATCCTAATAAAAATTATAAAACCACAAAGGCTTGTCAAATGGCTCATGTCTTCTAAAGTAAAAGAGACTCATTTCAAAATAATAAATAAGATATATCCTGTAGCCATGTTTCTTGAAAGAAGAGTTAAACTTGATGTGGATTAATGGACCTTTTTTAAGTCAGAAGATGAATCCCAGGAGCATATGTTTTTCCATCTCAATATTTACAAAGTTTTTGCATGGACACTAGAAACTGGATTAATCTCAAACTTCTTTCTTTTGATACCATTATACTTCAGTTCGAATTTCTCTGATTCCATAAATTCACTACCATAAGTGGAGTGGTTAAAAGGCTGTTCTCTTTATGAATGAATATTATTCTTTATTAAGTAGATTTAAAAACTATGCTAGAATCATCTCACGCCAGATTTCTCTAGAAATCTATAGTTCTAATCTCATTATATGGCTTTGCTCCTCTGTTTTATGTATGTACTGTATGTGTATATGCATATGTGTATTATTGTTATTATTATTATTATTTGTCTACTGTCAATGTGTCATTATTTTGCCAGCACAAGTTCATTTAAAATGACATTGATTCTACAGGGCCTATGCTGACTTTTACTTGGCAAAGTTTAGTCATTCTCCTGTAGAGAAATTTGTTTGTTTGTTCAGCACCGAAAGCAAGTGTTTCCTGTAGGTAGTTGTTGATCCTTCAACAACTATAGCCATTTTACGTGAATGTCGTCATCTCAGATGTGCATTGCTAAATTGCCAGTCATGCACAGAAAATTTCAGGATGCATGGCTTGAAATGACATTCAGTCTTTTGAATTTGCGTTGTATTAACATCGTTTTTTGATAACATATTCAGGGGTAAGAGTAGGTAAATGCTGGCAGGTGCTGTCCTTGAATTTGAGGAAGTTGGTCCTGGAAAGTCATTGAAAGGTCCTTGAATTTTATGTTAACCAAGGTGTGGGAACCCTGTCTGACATTCCTGGCATATTAGCATCTGTAATAGAGGTTCTAAAATAAAACAAACCAAGGAATATGGTATTGAAGTGAATCAATATGTTCCCCCAACTGTCTACTTCAGTTTGAGCCATGAATTATCATTTCCCTATATGTACAACCTGAGATATCTGGTTTTATAGTGGACTATGTCGGGAATCTGAGGAATTTTTAAAATGTCCGCCTGGAATGTGTGCACAATAGAGTTAAAATGATCTAAAAAGATGAGCTTCTGAACAAAAATACTGGATATGACTGATTAGTTTTTGATCAGTGTATCTTAATAATCCATCTACTGTCTTTGCAGGTTTGCAACCTACAACCACCTGATGGCCTTCTGGGAACTGATTGAACCTGCAACACATCAGATGATACGGGTCACCAACTCCAAACCTACTTTCTTAATTGGAATGGCACCCCATAGTGCCATAACCTTTGTGTCTGGACTCTATGCTGGGTCTATTAGTGACAGGGAGATGTTCAGACAGTCAGGAATTATTCCTCTACTTACCCCTGACATGGCAATAATGGTGGATAAGGGCTTCCTGGTAGACGATCTTGTACCATGTAAGATCCACAGGCCAGTTTTCCTGAAAAGGTGCACACGAATGTCTGCACATGACGTAAAACACACACAGTCCGTAGCCAGGCTCAGGGTACATGTTGAACGGTGCATCCGACGAGTAAAGGAGCACAAATTGTTTGACACCGTCATCCCCATGTCTATTTCAGGCAGCATAAATCAGCTATTTACTGTATCTTGTCTGCTTGTGAACTATCAGAATGGACCACTTGTAAAGACATGGAGCAAATTTTAGAATGTATGCATTTAAATATCGAAAATATGTAAATATGTTTTGATGCTTTATTATTACTGGTCTTAATAACCTGCTGTAATAAACCTTGGCTTGGAGAATCAAAAATCCTTCTCATATTTTTTTTGTCTGCACTTAAAGGAAGACATAAAAACAGTGGAATTAATCCATTGACAGAAAAAACAAACAAATCACTTCTTAATGAACAACAGATAATTAATCTGACACTATACAGGTAATCATTGTATTTATGTTTTACTGCAAACACTTTTGTATGTAATGGTAAAAGAAAAAATGATCCGCTTTTTCTCTAATGGTGTGCATCACTTCTTGATTTTTGTAAACTCGCTCAACTAGTGTGTCCTCCTGAGCACACACAACAAAATCACACCATTCTAAACCAGTCAAGAGGATCTGTCCCTGAACTTGCCAGCAGTACTTGTGTTGCCTCCGAAGTTTCAAAGCACCGCTTGACATTTTCAGATAGGGGCAGTCCACATAACTCTGAATGTTGGGGCATTTGACTTCTAAGAGTCCAAATGGTGGATTCTCAGAGGGATCGAAGATTACTCCATCAGGGGAACAACCCAGCCATGGAGCATCAGGGTGAATGACAAACCCACATGGTGAATAATTCACATTTTTCAGAATGCAGTACTCTTGAACTGCAACTGGCTCCATATGAATTCCTCCCCTCATGTCCTTGGTCTGGACAGTTCCCCTGTAGATTCTCTCTGCCAAATTCTCTGCAGAAGTATGTCCTCGAACATGGTTTGCCTCATGGAAACGTGTAGATCAGGCATGTCAAACTCAGTTTGGCTGTGGGGCCGGATCCAGACCTTCTGTTCTCAGGTGAGCCGGATCAGTAACTACAAATCAACTCCAAATATTTAGCTTTATTTTTCAGTACTATGCTTTATCATTCAGCCTACATTTTTAGCCTACCCTACATATTATAATCATGGATGAAAAGGGATCTTTTCTAAGCACAACACATTAAAACAATGAAAAAAAAAAGATTTTCATGTTTGACGGTGAATGTGTTAACAACTGGTTTATTTTAACAGTTGAGTGAATGCAGTTTTATACCTGAAGCAACTCACCACATTAACAAAATCAAGTGGGAGCTATGAAAAAAATATTTTCGCCTTAATAGTCATACTGCTTTGAAATAAATAAAAAAATAAATACAAATAAAAGTTATAGCAGTGCATGGGTAATAAAATTAGACTACATCAGATCAAACTACTAGGCTGGGCCTACTGAAGCTGAGAACATACTGCACAATATTAATTATCTTTAATATGAAACCAGATGAATCTTATTTTTAATGATCTGTATTCATGAGTGCAAACAAATTTCGTGTCATCACACTTTTTTTCTCTCTCACTGCATTCCTGCAGTCTACTTGCTGCTGCTGGCTCCTGTAACTTGGCATCTTTTTGCCTTCACAAGTGCATCGATATTAGGTGTCAAATCCTGAGTAGCAGCACATTTAACAATGTCATTCAAGTGTTTATTTGTTAACCTTGAGCGCTGCTTTGTTTTATTATTGTTCATTACAGAGAACACCTGTTCACAAAGATAAGTAGTCCCAAACATGGATAGAACTTATGCAGCCATGGCTGTTAATTTGGGGTAACCTGGCACGAGATATTGATAAAACGTATTCATTTCCACGGACCCAAATTTATTCTTCATAGCAGAATCGCTTCATAGCGGAATTGCATCCTTTGACTGAAGCTTTAACTCGTGTCAGTGCTGCATGCTGTCATTTACTGCCCTCTAGCGACCAGAGAGAGCATTTGATTTGTATTCATTTTTTAAAAATCACAACTTTTGATAGAAATGAGCTAGAGACTTGCTTCATTTTTTGACATACTCAGAAATTTATGCCGGGCCGTATTAAATAATCCAACGGGACGGGTCCGGCCCGCGGGCCCTATGTTTCACATGCCTGCTGTACATGTTACTCTCATCTTTCTCAGACCATGCCATTCTTCACATCAACTCTGCTCCTGTGTTGCAGCTTCAATCCTCTGGCCCATGCTCAATCACACTTCCAGGGACTTAACATGCACTTCTTCCTCTTCTCACAAAACATACGCACATTCTCATCGTCCCAGCCTATAGTTTTGGATAGCAAGGGGTGCTTCAGTGGGGGCACCTGGGATGTTCACAATTTCTCTCACTGCTGCTGGCTTATGATGGAATGAAACCACACTCCCTGCCTCTACAGGCCCAAAAGCACATTCAACTAATGGGACTGCAGTTCACATGCCCATTGTTGTAACCAGAGGGGCAATTACAGGACTAAAACTTCTTATAGACCTCTGACACTCTTAGCATGGCAACATTGGGCATTTCTCCATCCAAACGCTTTATAATGTGAACTTCTGAAAAATATTAAAAGCAAAAACGTGTATAACCATTAAATCAAATTACTGCCACAATATAATCTAAACTTCATTACACATCACATGGATCAAAGGTAATATTTTTTTATTTTTTTATTTGCCTTTATTTAACCAGGTTAGTCCCTTGAGATACAAGATCCCTTTTACAAGAAAGACCTGGCCAAGAGAGACCGAGCAGCAGCACAAATTACAACATTCAAGATACATTCAAAATCTCACATAAAATTTATTAAAACACGCACACACAGATGATCTGGACCTGACTGATTTTATCAGAGTCTTAAATCTGTTCAAAGAAACAAGGTCCTTGATTTTTATATCAGCCTGTAACCGGTTCCATGTATATGGAGCAGCAAAACTAAAAGCAGTCTTTCCTAGCTCTGTTCGAGCTCTAGGAACAGCAAGTTGCAAAAACTCACTCGAACGAAGACTGAGCAGACTTTGCCTTCTATTCAGAAGACAACATAAATAATTAGGCAAATTCCCAATTAGTGCTTTGTAAATAAAAACATACCAATGTGCAAAACGTCGTGCCTGCAACAAAGTCCAATTCACTTTTGTGTATAACAAACAATGATGAGTAAGAGGTCGACAGTTTGTTATAAATCGCAAAGCACTATGATACACACTGTCCAGTATGCTCAAACAGTGCACAGGAGCATTCATATACAAAATATCTCCATAATCTAATACAGGCATGAACGTTGCTTCAACTAACTTCTTTTTTACAATAAAAGAAAAACAAGATTTATTTCTATAATAAAAACCTAACAAAAGTCTAAGCTTTTTAATTAGATGTTGAATATAAGGTTTAAAAGATAACTTATATATATATATATATATATATATATATATATATATATATATATATATATATATATATATATATATATAACCTCACACAGTCAGCAGTTGAATTCCTTGGTTTTCGAACCTCCATTTCTCCAACGGGTCCCGGCTTCACACCCTAAAAGTAGGGACACATTTAGCACTGTTTTAATGGTGGCTACATATGGATGAACATACATGTGACATACAAACTGACATGCTAGGTAACTCGCTGCTCGGTGTCTGTGCAGCTTTGGACTGGGGGTACAGCAGGAATATCTAGCTGAGAATAGTGTGCAGTCTGATAAAGAAGGGCAACCAAATGATTGCACAGGGCACATCCTGCCACACAGGAGCAATGGGTGCTCACCAAAATGACAGGGCTCGAGTGTTTTAACACCATCTAAGGAGAAAAAATATATTAAAATATCTGTTAAGATTTTATTGAACAGCAGTAATTGAGCAAAAATAAATAAGTCAGGTAAAGTTTCCCAAATTAGTTGACTGTACACATCCACTTTAATTCACTGAAGGTAGAGAGATAAAATATGTAGGCACATGCAAAAGCTTGGGCACCAAATACCATGTTTTATTGATGCTATAGATTTAGTCAATGTGATTAGTGAAGGGTGTGATTGGAGATGACCACACCTTCAATATTTAATCAGCTTTGCTTATATTATGGCAGTAATCTGATGTAGTGGTTATACACTTCTATACACTTATACATTAAAGGAGTGGTTCCCAAACGTTTTCTGCCGTGCCCCCCATTAATAGATGAGAATAATTTTGCGCCCCCCACTGCGCCCAATATTTTGTTGAGTGAGAACAGGATATTTTGTTTTGCCAGAACAGGAACAACTGTATGTGAAGTCCCTGGAAGTCTTATTCAGCAAAGACCACAGGATTAAGGCTGCTTTTGCTTCTTTAGTTCAGACTGCCATATTTAAATATCTTGCGAAAAAACAGTAATTGTTATGACTGATTAGTGCATGTTTGTACATACATACATACATACATACATATATACACAAACACTTGTGTGTGTGTGTGTGTGTAACCATTGATCCTACTCTCAAGTCATGTGGCTTTTCACTTTTCCTCATAGACCTATGACAAACTGCCCTCACGCGGACCTCTCCTGTCACCTTGTTTTTCATTGACACTGTGCAGGGGGGAAGATGAATAAAAATAAAAATGTAATGATATGCTACTTACACAGCAGCTTCATAGTTAGCTAGCTAAAACAAACATCTCAATAGTAAGTAATAGCTTGTGGTCTGTCAAGGTAAATTTATTGATACAATCACTAACGTTAACATGGATACAAGGAAGCGTTTGCTAACCATACTTTATTAGATGCAGCACAATATAACTAAAAAAAGATGGCTTAATTGTCAAATTTGATCAAGCCAGTCCAAAGACATTCACAGTTAGCTCGTTAGTTTCCTGTTTACTTCCTAGAAACGTCAGCGGGCGTCATATGCCGACTTGAAGCTGATTGGTTTATGCAAAATAGTAATGCATTGTGGTAGCGAAATCTTATTTTTGCACAGGGAAAAATGGAATAATGTTTGAACAGTTAATGTAGAACTAGAATATATGTAATATAGGACTATTCTGTTTCCTAAAATATATTTAGGTTAATATACTTTTTGGCATACCGTCCTCGAGACATATATGAATTTGCAGCTCTTTATATACTGCACATACCATCTAAACCTGGTTGCCAGATTCGCGGTTTTCACTCCAAATTGGGCTTGTTTGAAACTCCTTCAAAGTTTTTCGTTTTTGGGCTACTTTTGACTTGGCCCACCGCGGGAGTTACAAGTCAACAATAACAATCGATGGCGATATAATACTTAAATAGTCTCAATTTTAACACTCTAACACTTTGGGCTACTTTTGGCTTCTGACGGGCGCATTTTACACTGACTTTGGCCGGGATATTTATGCACGACCTGCCAACCCTGGCCACACTCGCTCGTGTTGACTGCAAGTGCACCAACTTGATCAGTCCACAGAGACAAGCCGGAGCCTTACAAGTGATTGGAAGCTCTTCTAACCAATAGTTTACTTCCTTCTGAAGCTAACCAGCCCTCATTTGCCATGATTGCTCAATTATATTTTTTTATTGAGCCCTCGGAAAGTCGCGCTTCATTTCCAATGTGGGTCCGCTAGCATAGCAACATAAGCTAACCGCTAACCTTTGCTAACCTAAGCCAAGCTCCCCAGAACGCACTATTCGGCGAAACTGAAGCAGTCGTGGATTATTTTGTTCGTTTTTATTCTGATTGTGGATACTTTTGAACATAAACCGATAACTTTTTATGGAATATATGAGCAATTTTCGGCATTTTCGCCAACCCGGAAGTGAGACCGTACACCCGCTACGACGCGACTCAGTGTACACGTGAGTAAAAATTGATAATTTTTCATAAGCGATATTGTACAAAATATATATTCTAATACTAAACATTAGATTATAGACAGTATTGGAGCTTTTGAGTGCTGGAGTACTCTGTATCGTGTCGGATGCTACCGGAGTTGGCTACGGTAGCTTGGCATAGCCTGTCGGACTATATTGGACATAAATATCATATCATACAGGGTTCCCACGGGTCCTTGAAATCCTTGAAAGTTTGTGAATCTGAAAAAATAAGTTCAAGGCCCTGGAAAGTTTTTGAAAACAGGCATAAAAGACAGCCGTCCTTGACGGTCCTTGAATATTTTAGAGGGTTTGAAATTTCACATGGATGAAGACCGCGGTCACAGAATAATAGGGCACAGTTGGTAAGGAAGTCAATATTTACAAAAGATTGCTATGAAAAAGATTGCCATGATGTTTTAAATTTCTCATCCTTTGTTGAAAAAATATGATCTGATATGAGTTGTTATAAAGATTTAAAGAAAGTCTGCAAAGTGATTCCTTTAACATTTTATATTCAGAGTTGACTGTTTCGATGCCCATGTTAAAAGTGAATGACTGTTGAGTTCAAGTGTAATAACAAGATTATCACTGATGGTATGAGACAAAAGATATAATAGATATTCTTTCAAGAAACATCCTAATAAAAATTATAAAACCACAAAGGCTTGTCAAATGGCTCATGTCTTCTAAAGTAAAAGAGACTCATTTCAAAATAATAAATAAGATATATCCTGTAGCCATGTTTCTTGAAAGAAGAGTTAAACTTGATGTGGATTAATGGACCTTTTTTAAGTCAGAAGATGAATCCCAGGAGCATATGTTTTTCCATCTCAATATTTACAAAGTTTTTGCATGGACACTAGAAACTGGATTAATCTCAAACTTCTTTCTTTTGATACCATTATACTTCAGTTCGAATTTCTCTGATTCCATAAATTCACTACCATAAGTGGAGTGGTTAAAAGGCTGTTCTCTTTATGAATGAATATTATTCTTTATTAAGTAGATTTAAAAACTATGCTAGAATCATCTCACGCCAGATTTCTCTAGAAATCTATAGTTCTAATCTCATTATATGGCTTTGCTCCTCTGTTTTATGTATGTACTGTATGTGTATATGCATATGTGTATTATTGTTATTATTATTATTATTTGTCTACTGTCAATGTGTCATTATTTTGCCAGCACAAGTTCATTTAAAATGACATTGATTCTACAGGGCCTATGCTGACTTTTACTTGGCAAAGTTTAGTCATTCTCCTGTAGAGAAATTTGTTTGTTTGTTCAGCACCGAAAGCAAGTGTTTCCTGTAGGTAGTTGTTGATCCTTCAACAACTATAGCCATTTTACGTGAATGTCGTCATCTCAGATGTGCATTGCTAAATTGCCAGTCATGCACAGAAAATTTCAGGATGCATGGCTTGAAATGACATTCAGTCTTTTGAATTTGCGTTGTATTAACATCGTTTTTTGATAACATATTCAGGGGTAAGAGTAGGTAAATGCTGGCAGGTGCTGTCCTTGAATTTGAGGAAGTTGGTCCTGGAAAGTCATTGAAAGGTCCTTGAATTTTATGTTAACCAAGGTGTGGGAACCCTGTCTGACATTCCTGGCATATTAGCATCTGTAATAGAGGTTCTAAAATAAAACAAACCAAGGAATATGGTATTGAAGTGAATCAATATGTTCCCCCAACTGTCTACTTCAGTTTGAGCCATGAATTATCATTTCCCTATATGTACAACCTGAGATATCTGGTTTTATAGTGGACTATGTCGGGAATCTGAGGAATTTTTAAAATGTCCGCCTGGAATGTGTGCACAATAGAGTTAAAATGATCTAAAAAGATGAGCTTCTGAACAAAAATACTGGATATGACTGATTAGTTTTTGATCAGTGTATCTTAATAATCCATCTACTGTCTTTGCAGGTTTGCAACCTACAACCACCTGATGGCCTTCTGGGAACTGATTGAACCTGCAACACATCAGATGATACGGGTCACCAACTCCAAACCTACTTTCTTAATTGGAATGGCACCCCATAGTGCCATAACCTTTGTGTCTGGACTCTATGCTGGGTCTATTAGTGACAGGGAGATGTTCAGACAGTCAGGAATTATTCCTCTACTTACCCCTGACATGGCAATAATGGTGGATAAGGGCTTCCTGGTAGACGATCTTGTACCATGTAAGATCCACAGGCCAGTTTTCCTGAAAAGGTGCACACGAATGTCTGCACATGACGTAAAACACACACAGTCCGTAGCCAGGCTCAGGGTACATGTTGAACGGTGCATCCGACGAGTAAAGGAGCACAAATTGTTTGACACCGTCATCCCCATGTCTATTTCAGGCAGCATAAATCAGCTATTTACTGTATCTTGTCTGCTTGTGAACTATCAGAATGGACCACTTGTAAAGACATGGAGCAAATTTTAGAATGTATGCATTTAAATATCGAAAATATGTAAATATGTTTTGATGCTTTATTATTACTGGTCTTAATAACCTGCTGTAATAAACCTTGGCTTGGAGAATCAAAAATCCTTCTCATATTTTTTTTGTCTGCACTTAAAGGAAGACATAAAAACAGTGGAATTAATCCATTGACAGAAAAAACAAACAAATCACTTCTTAATGAACAACAGATAATTAATCTGACACTATACAGGTAATCATTGTATTTATGTTTTACTGCAAACACTTTTGTATGTAATGGTAAAAGAAAAAATGATCCGCTTTTTCTCTAATGGTGTGCATCACTTCTTGATTTTTGTAAACTCGCTCAACTAGTGTGTCCTCCTGAGCACACACAACAAAATCACACCATTCTAAACCAGTCAAGAGGATCTGTCCCTGAACTTGCCAGCAGTACTTGTGTTGCCTCCGAAGTTTCAAAGCACCGCTTGACATTTTCAGATAGGGGCAGTCCACATAACTCTGAATGTTGGGGCATTTGACTTCTAAGAGTCCAAATGGTGGATTCTCAGAGGGATCGAAGATTACTCCATCAGGGGAACAACCCAGCCATGGAGCATCAGGGTGAATGACAAACCCACATGGTGAATAATTCACATTTTTCAGAATGCAGTACTCTTGAACTGCAACTGGCTCCATATGAATTCCTCCCCTCATGTCCTTGGTCTGGACAGTTCCCCTGTAGATTCTCTCTGCCAAATTCTCTGCAGAAGTATGTCCTCGAACATGGTTTGCCTCATGGAAACGTGTAGATCAGGCATGTCAAACTCAGTTTGGCTGTGGGGCCGGATCCAGACCTTCTGTTCTCAGGTGAGCCGGATCAGTAACTACAAATCAACTCCAAATATTTAGCTTTATTTTTCAGTACTATGCTTTATCATTCAGCCTACATTTTTAGCCTACCCTACATATTATAATCATGGATGAAAAGGGATCTTTTCTAAGCACAACACATTAAAACAATGAAAAAAAAAAGATTTTCATGTTTGACGGTGAATGTGTTAACAACTGGTTTATTTTAACAGTTGAGTGAATGCAGTTTTATACCTGAAGCAACTCACCACATTAACAAAATCAAGTGGGAGCTATGAAAAAAATATTTTCGCCTTAATAGTCATACTGCTTTGAAATAAATAAAAAAATAAATACAAATAAAAGTTATAGCAGTGCATGGGTAATAAAATTAGACTACATCAGATCAAACTACTAGGCTGGGCCTACTGAAGCTGAGAACATACTGCACAATATTAATTATCTTTAATATGAAACCAGATGAATCTTATTTTTAATGATCTGTATTCATGAGTGCAAACAAATTTCGTGTCATCACACTTTTTTTCTCTCTCACTGCATTCCTGCAGTCTACTTGCTGCTGCTGGCTCCTGTAACTTGGCATCTTTTTGCCTTCACAAGTGCATCGATATTAGGTGTCAAATCCTGAGTAGCAGCACATTTAACAATGTCATTCAAGTGTTTATTTGTTAACCTTGAGCGCTGCTTTGTTTTATTATTGTTCATTACAGAGAACACCTGTTCACAAAGATAAGTAGTCCCAAACATGGATAGAACTTATGCAGCCATGGCTGTTAATTTGGGGTAACCTGGCACGAGATATTGATAAAACGTATTCATTTCCACGGACCCAAATTTATTCTTCATAGCAGAATCGCTTCATAGCGGAATTGCATCCTTTGACTGAAGCTTTAACTCGTGTCAGTGCTGCATGCTGTCATTTACTGCCCTCTAGCGACCAGAGAGAGCATTTGATTTGTATTCATTTTTTAAAAATCACAACTTTTGATAGAAATGAGCTAGAGACTTGCTTCATTTTTTGACATACTCAGAAATTTATGCCGGGCCGTATTAAATAATCCAACGGGACGGGTCCGGCCCGCGGGCCCTATGTTTCACATGCCTGCTGTACATGTTACTCTCATCTTTCTCAGACCATGCCATTCTTCACATCAACTCTGCTCCTGTGTTGCAGCTTCAATCCTCTGGCCCATGCTCAATCACACTTCCAGGGACTTAACATGCACTTCTTCCTCTTCTCACAAAACATACGCACATTCTCATCGTCCCAGCCTATAGTTTTGGATAGCAAGGGGTGCTTCAGTGGGGGCACCTGGGATGTTCACAATTTCTCTCACTGCTGCTGGCTTATGATGGAATGAAACCACACTCCCTGCCTCTACAGGCCCAAAAGCACATTCAACTAATGGGACTGCAGTTCACATGCCCATTGTTGTAACCAGAGGGGCAATTACAGGACTAAAACTTCTTATAGACCTCTGACACTCTTAGCATGGCAACATTGGGCATTTCTCCATCCAAACGCTTTATAATGTGAACTTCTGAAAAATATTAAAAGCAAAAACGTGTATAACCATTAAATCAAATTACTGCCACAATATAATCTAAACTTCATTACACATCACATGGATCAAAGGTAATATTTTTTTATTTTTTTATTTGCCTTTATTTAACCAGGTTAGTCCCTTGAGATACAAGATCCCTTTTACAAGAAAGACCTGGCCAAGAGAGACCGAGCAGCAGCACAAATTACAACATTCAAGATACATTCAAAATCTCACATAAAATTTATTAAAACACGCACACACAGATGATCTGGACCTGACTGATTTTATCAGAGTCTTAAATCTGTTCAAAGAAACAAGGTCCTTGATTTTTATATCAGCCTGTAACCGGTTCCATGTATATGGAGCAGCAAAACTAAAAGCAGTCTTTCCTAGCTCTGTTCGAGCTCTAGGAACAGCAAGTTGCAAAAACTCACTCGAACGAAGACTGAGCAGACTTTGCCTTCTATTCAGAAGACAACATAAATAATTAGGCAAATTCCCAATTAGTGCTTTGTAAATAAAAACATACCAATGTGCAAAACGTCGTGCCTGCAACAAAGTCCAATTCACTTTTGTGTATAACAAACAATGATGAGTAAGAGGTCGACAGTTTGTTATAAATCGCAAAGCACTATGATACACACTGTCCAGTATGCTCAAACAGTGCACAGGAGCATTCATATACAAAATATCTCCATAATCTAATACAGGCATGAACGTTGCTTCAACTAACTTCTTTTTTACAATAAAAGAAAAACAAGATTTATTTCTATAATAAAAACCTAACAAAAGTCTAAGCTTTTTAATTAGATGTTGAATATAAGGTTTAAAAGATAACTTATATATATATATATATATATATATATATATATATATATATATATATATATATATATATAACCTCACACAGTCAGCAGTTGAATTCCTTGGTTTTCGAACCTCCATTTCTCCAACGGGTCCCGGCTTCACACCCTAAAAGTAGGGACACATTTAGCACTGTTTTAATGGTGGCTACATATGGATGAACATACATGTGACATACAAACTGACATGCTAGGTAACTCGCTGCTCGGTGTCTGTGCAGCTTTGGACTGGGGGTACAGCAGGAATATCTAGCTGAGAATAGTGTGCAGTCTGATAAAGAAGGGCAACCAAATGATTGCACAGGGCACATCCTGCCACACAGGAGCAATGGGTGCTCACCAAAATGACAGGGCTCGAGTGTTTTAACACCATCTAAGGAGAAAAAATATATTAAAATATCTGTTAAGATTTTATTGAACAGCAGTAATTGAGCAAAAATAAATAAGTCAGGTAAAGTTTCCCAAATTAGTTGACTGTACACATCCACTTTAATTCACTGAAGGTAGAGAGATAAAATATGTAGGCACATGCAAAAGCTTGGGCACCAAATACCATGTTTTATTGATGCTATAGATTTAGTCAATGTGATTAGTGAAGGGTGTGATTGGAGATGACCACACCTTCAATATTTAATCAGCTTTGCTTATATTATGGCAGTAATCTGATGTAGTGGTTATACACTTCTATACACTTATACATTAAAGGAGTGGTTCCCAAACGTTTTCTGCCGTGCCCCCCATTAATAGATGAGAATAATTTTGCGCCCCCCACTGCGCCCAATATTTTGTTGAGTGAGAACAGGATATTTTGTTTTGCCAGAACAGGAACAACTGTATGTGAAGTCCCTGGAAGTCTTATTCAGCAAAGACCACAGGATTAAGGCTGCTTTTGCTTCTTTAGTTCAGACTGCCATATTTAAATATCTTGCGAAAAAACAGTAATTGTTATGACTGATTAGTGCATGTTTGTACATACATACATACATACATACATATATACACAAACACTTGTGTGTGTGTGTGTGTGTAACCATTGATCCTACTCTCAAGTCATGTGGCTTTTCACTTTTCCTCATAGACCTATGACAAACTGCCCTCACGCGGACCTCTCCTGTCACCTTGTTTTTCATTGACACTGTGCAGGGGGGAAGATGAATAAAAATAAAAATGTAATGATATGCTACTTACACAGCAGCTTCATAGTTAGCTAGCTAAAACAAACATCTCAATAGTAAGTAATAGCTTGTGGTCTGTCAAGGTAAATTTATTGATACAATCACTAACGTTAACATGGATACAAGGAAGCGTTTGCTAACCATACTTTATTAGATGCAGCACAATATAACTAAAAAAAGATGGCTTAATTGTCAAATTTGATCAAGCCAGTCCAAAGACATTCACAGTTAGCTCGTTAGTTTCCTGTTTACTTCCTAGAAACGTCAGCGGGCGTCATATGCCGACTTGAAGCTGATTGGTTTATGCAAAATAGTAATGCATTGTGGTAGCGAAATCTTATTTTTGCACAGGGAAAAATGGAATAATGTTTGAACAGTTAATGTAGAACTAGAATATATGTAATATAGGACTATTCTGTTTCCTAAAATATATTTAGGTTAATATACTTTTTGGCATACCGTCCTCGAGACATATATGAATTTGCAGCTCTTTATATACTGCACATACCATCTAAACCTGGTTGCCAGATTCGCGGTTTTCACTCCAAATTGGGCTTGTTTGAAACTCCTTCAAAGTTTTTCGTTTTTGGGCTACTTTTGACTTGGCCCACCGCGGGAGTTACAAGTCAACAATAACAATCGATGGCGATATAATACTTAAATAGTCTCAATTTTAACACTCTAACACTTTGGGCTACTTTTGGCTTCTGACGGGCGCATTTTACACTGACTTTGGCCGGGATATTTATGCACGACCTGCCAACCCTGGCCACACTCGCTCGTGTTGACTGCAAGTGCACCAACTTGATCAGTCCACAGAGACAAGCCGGAGCCTTACAAGTGATTGGAAGCTCTTCTAACCAATAGTTTACTTCCTTCTGAAGCTAACCAGCCCTCATTTGCCATGACTGCTCAATTATATTTTTTTATTGAGCCCTCGGAAAGTCGCGCTTCATTTCCAATGTGGGTCCGCTAGCATAGCAACATAAGCTAACCGCTAACCTTTGCTAACCTAAGCCAAGCTCCCCAGAACGCACTATTCGGCGAAACTGAAGCAGTCGTGGATTATTTTGTTCGTTTTTATTCTGATTGTGGATACTTTTGAACATAAACCGATAACTTTTTATGGAATATATGAGCAATTTTCGGCATTTTCGCCAACCCGGAAGTGAGACCGTACACCCGCTACGACGCGACTCAGTGTACACGTGAGTAAAAATTGATAATTTTTCATAAGCGATATTGTACAAAATATATATTCTAATACTAAACATTAGATTATAGACAGTATTGGAGCTTTTGAGTGCTGGAGTACTCTGTATCGTGTCGGATGCTACCGGAGTTGGCTACGGTAGCTTGGCATAGCCTGTCGGACTATATTGGACATAAATATCATATCATAGGCCTACAGGGTTCCCACGGGTCCTTGAAATCCTTGAAAGTTTGTGAATCTGAAAAAATAAGTTCAAGGCCCTGGAAAGTTTTTGAAAACAGGCATAAAAGACAGCCGTCCTTGACGGTCCTTGAATATTTTAGAGGGTTTGAAATTTCACATGGATGAAGACCGCGGTCACAGAATAATAGGGCACAGTTGGTAAGGAAGTCAATATTTACAAAAGATTGCTATGAAAAAGATTGCCATGATGTTTTAAATTTCTCATCCTTTGTTGAAAAAATATGATCTGATATGAGTTGTTATAAAGATTTAAAGAAAGTCTGCAAAGTGATTCCTTTAACATTTTATATTCAGAGTTGACTGTTTCGATGCCCATGTTAAAAGTGAATGACTGTTGAGTTCAAGTGTAATAACAAGATTATCACTGATGGTATGAGACAAAAGATATAATAGATATTCTTTCAAGAAACATCCTAATAAAAATTATAAAACCACAAAGGCTTGTCAAATGGCTCATGTCTTCTAAAGTAAAAGAGACTCATTTCAAAATAATAAATAAGATATATCCTGTAGCCATGTTTCTTGAAAGAAGAGTTAAACTTGATGTGGATTAATGGACCTTTTTTAAGTCAGAAGATGAATCCCAGGAGCATATGTTTTTCCATCTCAATATTTACAAAGTTTTTGCATGGACACTAGAAACTGGATTAATCTCAAACTTCTTTCTTTTGATACCATTATACTTCAGTTCGAATTTCTCTGATTCCATAAATTCACTACCATAAGTGGAGTGGTTAAAAGGCTGTTCTCTTTATGAATGAATATTATTCTTTATTAAGTAGATTTAAAAACTATGCTAGAATCATCTCACGCCAGATTTCTCTAGAAATCTATAGTTCTAATCTCATTATATGGCTTTGCTCCTCTGTTTTATGTATGTACTGTATGTGTATATGCATATGTGTATTATTGTTATTATTATTATTATTTGTCTACTGTCAACGTGTCATTATTTTGCCAGCACAAGTTCATTTAAAATTACATTGATTCTACAGGGCCTATGCTGACTTTTACTTGGCAAAGTTTGGTCATTCTCCTGTAGAGAAATTTGTTTGTTTGTTCAGCACCGAAAGCAAGTGTTTCCTGTAGGTAGTTGTTGATCCTTCAACAACTATAGCCATTTTACGTGAATGTCGTCATCTCAGATGTGCATTGCTAAATTGCCAGTCATGCACAGAAAATTTCAGGATGCATGGCTTGAAATGACATTCAGTCTTTTGAATTTGCGTTGTATTAACATCGTTTTTTGATAACATATTCAGGGGTAAGAGTAGGTAAATGCTGGCAGGTGCTGTCCTTGAATTTGAGGAAGTTGGTCCTGGAAAGTCATTGAAAGGTCCTTGAATTTTATGTTAACCAAGGTGTGGGAACCCTGTCTGACATTCCTGGCATATTAGCATCTGTAATAGAGGTTCTAAAATAAAACAAACCAAGGAATATGGTATTGAAGTGAATCAATATGTTCCCCCAACTGTCTACTTCAGTTTGAGCCATGAATTATCATTTCCCTATATGTACAACCTGAGATATCTAGTTTTATAGTGGACTATGTCGGGAATCTGAGGAATTTTTAAAATGTCCGCCTGGAATGTGTGCACAATAGAGTTAAAATGATCTAAAAAGATGAGCTTCTGAACAAAAATACTGGATATGACTGATTCGTTTTTGATCAGTGTATCTTAATAATCCATCTACTGTCTTTGCAGGTTTGCAACCTACAACCACCTGATGGCCTTCTGGGAACTGATTGAACCTGCAACACATCAGATGATACGGGTCACCAACTCCAAACCTACTTTCTTAATTGGAATGGCACCCCATAGTGCCATAACCTTTGTGTCTGGACTCTATGCTGGGTCTATTAGTGACAGGGAGATGTTCAGACAGTCAGGAATTATTCCTCTACTTACCCATGACATGGCAATAATGGTGGATAAGGGCTTCCTGGTAGACGATCTTGTACCATGTAAGATCCACAGGCCAGTTTTCCTGAAAAGGTGCACACGAATGTCTGCACATGACGTAAAACACACACAGTCCGTAGCCAGGCTCAGGGTACATGTTGAACGGTGCATCCGACAAGTAAAGGAGCACAAATTGTTTGACACCGTCATCCCCATGTCTATTTCAGGCAGCATAAATCAGCTATTTACTGTATCTTGTCTGCTTGTGAACTATCAGAATGGACCACTTGTAAAGACATGGAGCAAATTTTAGAATGTATGCATTTAAATATCGAAAATATGTAAATATGTTTTGATGCTTTATTATTACTGGTCTTAATAACCTGCTGTAATAAACCTTGGCTTGGAGAATCAAAAATCCTTCTCATATTTTTTTTATGTCTGCACTTAAAGGAAGACATAAAAACAGTGGAATTAATCCATTGACAGAAAAAACAAACAAATCACTTCTTAATGAACAACAGATAATTAATCTGACACTATACAGGTAATCATTGTATTTATGTTTTACTGCAAACACTTTTGTATGTAATGGTAAAAGAAAAAATGATCCGCTTTTTCTCTAATGGTGTGCATCACTTCTTGATTTTTGTAAACTCGCTCAACTAGTGTGTCCTCCTGAGCACACACAACAAAATCACACCATTCTAAACCAGTCAAGAGGATCTGTCCCTGAACTTGCCAGCAGTACTTGTGTTGCCTCCGAAGTTTCAAAGCACCGCTTGACATTTTCAGATAGGGGCAGTCCACATAACTCTGAATGTTGGGGCATTTGACTTCTAAGAGTCCAAATGGTGGATTCTCAGAGGGATCGAAGATTACTCCATCAGGGGAACAACCCAGCCATGGAGCATCAGGGTGAATGACAAACCCACATGGTGAATAATTCACATTTTTCAGAATGCAGTACTCTTGAACTGCAACTGGCTCCATATGAATTCCTCCCCTCATGTCCTTGGTCTGGACAGTTCCCCTGTAGATTCTCTCTGCCAAATTCTCTGCAGAAGTATGTCCTCGAACATGGTTTGCCTCATGGAAACGTGTAGATCAGGCATGTCAAACTCAGTTTGGCTGTGGGGCCGGATCCAGACCTTCTGTTCTCAGGTGAGCCGGATCAGTAACTACAAATCAACTCCAAATATTTAGCTTTATTTTTCAGTACTATGCTTTATCATTCAGCCTACATTTTTAGCCTACCCTACATATTATAATCATGGATGAAAAGGGATCTTTTCTAAGCACAACACATTAAAACAATGAAAAAAAAAAGATTTTCATGTTTGACGGTGAATGTGTTAACAACTGGTTTATTTTAACAGTTGAGTGAATGCAAGAGATTATAGATTGGGGCTTATGACAAAAAGTGATTTACGACTTTGACCTCTAGTTGACCCCCCCTCTCCACCCCCCCCCCCCCTCCACCCCACCCTCCCCCCACCCAACCCCCTCCAACCCCCCCCCCCCCCCCCCACTCCCCCTCCCCACCCCAACTCATGACATCATCATCACATTAATCACGTCAAGACGACCAAAGAGTATTAAGTTGTGCTTTGATATTTTGCTTGATAAGGTTAATTAAAACATTATTTTGATCTTCTTTGATGTTGACTCTCCGGGGCCGTATAACCCTAGACACCTGTGACACACACACACACACAAACACACAGACCCTGAACGGAACAGCGCACAAACCCTAGTCACACAGACCAGCGCTAAAAGATAGGGATCTCAGACACACACACCCGTAGTCTCACACACACACACACACACACACACACACTCCCCTGAACAGCGCACACACACCCCTAGTCACACACACCCACTCCCCTGAACAGAACAACGCACACACCCCTAGTCACACACACCCACTCCCCTGAACAGAACAACGCACACACCCCTAGTCACACACACCCACTCCCCTGAACAGCACACATACATACCCCCTAGTCACACAGACCGCGCATGCGCACACAAATATGCTTACTTTGAGTAACTTCAAACAGTTAACAAAACTCTGATGAACCAATGAGGAGGCATTCTCAACACACCAATCCGGGGTGCGTGTTTAGAGCGCGAGCATTTAAAGAGAGAGAGGGAGAACGTTTCCTTGAGGAGCCAACATGCATTCGACTGTGGTATTGTCCATACAAACCATTTTTTTCCTGAGTGAGGCCCCATACTGACTTGAAGTAACTCTGAGGGTCCTCGGCACGCTGAGTTGACCTCGTCACCTTTCCCTCAATGAATTAACTCAGGTCTTCCCACACACACACACACACACATACACACACACACACACACACACACACACACACACACACACACACACCGATGCACTCGCACATGACCTTGACTCACGCTGTAGGGAAACCTCCGTCCACTGCCCGCGACACACACACACACACACACACACACGCGCCCCCTAGTCACACACTCCCCTAGTCACACAGAACAGCGCACACACAAATATGCCTACTTCAAAGTAGCGTACTTCAAACAATTAACAAACTCTGATGAACCAATGAAGAATCATTCTCAACCGAGTTAAACCACACTGTATAAACATTAAAATTACCTCTTTTAAAATTTTATGTAGAGAACTTGTTAAACTATCAAGTTTATAATAACAATCTTAAAACAATGTAAATATATGTAAAAGATTAATACATTGTTTTATTCACTGTTTTTTTTTTTCTGAAAACATGGAACTCAGATTTCAGTCTCCCTATATCAAAGAAACTGCCATAACTTTTTATCAAATGTTGGAATATCTCCTCAGGAATCACCCGACTCTTTTAAAACATATCCTTTCTAAAGTCTGCAGGAGCCTATGATACATGTTGGGTCATAGTGCTTAATATCCGTTATGTGAAGCTCCACTGTGTAGCAGAGTTTCAGGGAACTTCCTGAAGACTTATGAAAGGCCGTCCTTTAACAGTAAATGTGGGTTTATCAATAAATGTGACAAACCCATAGAAAGTTGCAAAAAAACACTGGACCGAGGCATGAATTGTGCACCAGTTTAACATCAAGTTTAATCTATGTGCATAGCAGTTCACAAAAATTGCTTCTGGGGCAATTTCTTTAACTTTATCTTAAAGTCCTTTAGCGGGAGCCATGACAGTAGTCACAATGTACATCACATTTTTTACATCACAAAGTGCTGCATCTGTTATTTTAAAACACCAAAGACAGATTGGACATTTTGTCGTTCTGAAATATAAAACATCCACAAATCATTACTAAGTTTGGGCCTGCGGTATTTACATAACAAATTATCAGACTGTTGTGCATGACATGAAAATGTCAGTTGTCTTATCTACTCGCCAGTCAAAAATGTAAGCAGATGGAACTTCATCTTTGATTTCATTAAGGCCAGAGGCTGTAATAGCAGAGCCTACAGTTGTAAATAACTCTGAATGTAGTTGGACATCCCAGAAAACAGAGGATGACTGGAGTGGTTAAGACATCATCGTACACGGATATTCTCTGTAATTGCCCTTGTTAGTAGATTCTACCCTCATTACAACCTCTAAAAGTGAGCTGTTTACCGTCGAGCAGTGAAGAACATCGAGATCTGGATAGTTGCTATTTTGTGCTGTTAAATCTTTATCTTTTGGTCCCTTAATATGTAGTCCATCATCAATCACACGTTCTACTGTGACTCTACATAGGAAACCTGACCATGAACATGAGCTCACGTTCCTTGTTTTTCTATTGAGTTTTGCATATCTAGTCAAAATTAACCAAACCCTCCAAACACACCTTTCACCAAACAATATGTAACTGAGATGATTGCGGCCAAACATTCTCTTCGTTTAAGGTAAGACACTACAGGTGAATAGGGTAAAAATGTCATCTAGCAATCACTATGAAACTTACCACATTGATTATTGACATTAAGAGAATTACAAGTTTTCTGAAATGTTATGTTTAAATATGCAACTTAGGCGTTATCTAATTAAATATATGTTAATTTGCATTTATTTCAAAAACAGAAATCTAAACAATGCATAAAGTCAGGTTCAAAATTCTTGTTTTGAGATTCTGAATATCTCTTTATTACTTTATAAATCAGAAAAAACTGTTTACTTACTCTCAATCTAATCATATCATTAGAGCATCCCCAACAATAAAAGGACAAACAACAGCAAAACAGAGCAATGTAATGACTAAGTTTAACTTCAATAAAACGCAATCACAGCGCACACACACCAACCTGTAGAACTTTTACCTTAGATTGTTGTATGTCTGTCCTGCACAATAGTTCCCCAGTCCTGTTTACAACCTAGTCATCCATCCCTGCTCCATATGTATGTCCCTCACACATTTCCTCATGATGTGTTTTCAGCTTTTTAGCTGTGCTCAGGTTTGCACTTGTGTTTCACGCTGGCAGACGTCTCAGATGCGACAACCTCTGCTTTTGATATTCTGAGTATATCAGGTTCATTACATTGACAGTAAGACTGTGCTCTGATCATATCAGCTTCATTACATTGACAGTAAGACTGGGCTCTGCAGCCACAACCTCTCCATATCAGTCACCATAGCAGAGGCACCTTCACTAAAGGTAGAAATGGCCATACCTGTTGCTGCCTCAACCCTGCATTTACCAACACAATTAAATGTATAGGATATCACTACCTGTTCATCTCCTCACGTTTAATTGGTGTATTTATTTTTTACTTTTACATAACATAGGTATGAGTTTAAAACCTTTAGTCACAAAACATTGTATTCATTCACTTTTATTAATATTTTGTCCATTCTACCACTAAAGAAAAAATCTGTAGGGTAAAACTGACATTATTTAAATGTCATTATATAAAACTGTCTCTATCTCAACCCTGTCCCATACCTGTATTATTTTTGTAAACCTGCATGTCCCAAGACGCGTATATGTATATACAGGTTTGCGGTACCCATCTCTTTCACACAGACTGCACTCTTAAAACAAACTGCTGCAAAATCCGTGGTCTGATATTAATTTTAAGCCCTGTGCCTACACAATTAGGACAAATTAATCCACTAATTAGTTCAAACGCGCTTTGCTGTGCGGCGCATTCGGTCCGACCTGCTATCTAAAGTCTAAATGCGTGTAAGCATTTCATTATCTAATTGATTTTTGCAAGTTTCACCTTGCTTCTTCTCGCAAGTGACAATTGTTGTCTTTTCTGAGAAGCTGTTAAAAGCAATACTTTCGGCGTTTTTATATTATAAAGATACTGAAATGCTAAACCAGAAAGTGTGACCGCATGTGACCACGTGACGCTCTCAGGTTTCACATTCTCAGAAATCGACACCGGCCAACGAGATGTCAAGCTTGCGTTTAAATCACCCTTTTATCCCCCCCCCCCCCCCCCCCCCCCCCAGAAGAGCTAGAAGAGGTGGCTGGAGAAAGGGAAACCTGGGCCTCTTTGCTCAGGCTACTGACCCCGCGACCAGGGCCCCAGATAAGAGGATGAGAATGGGCGGATGGATGTATCCTGAATTTTGAACTAAGTGAATGCTGTGTGATGCTGTTTAATTCTCTACATAAGGAATGCCAAAACATGGCCCACATTTGCATTTTACACCTGAGAATATCCCTCTGCAATCTTCACTAAAATTAAGCGACTTAAGAAGTCAATATTTACATTTTTCTACAGTATAGTAAATAATAAATAAAATGAGCTGGAGTTTATGAGTTTATATTCCATATATGCCCCATGAACCGAGCTTGAATTTCTCCAAATGCCGGGGTATGCTTTTAAAACTATGTTCTTTGTCAAAGTGATGAAAAGCTTCAGATGATCTTCCAATCATTATATATTACACTGCACAAATTCATTCCTACTGTGCAATAAATGTGTAAATATTCCAGATAACAACTGAACTGAAAACTGAACTGAAAAAGAAGTATACAGTCTGAACTGTAGTACTGAACCTCAAATATGCGCAATGTCCGAGGGGTTAAACGTGTTGTGCTTCTATGGGGGAAAACGTCACGCTAGTTGATGACAACCTGTGAGAACTTGTTCTTTGAACACTTGCACGTCCGGTACATTGTTTTGGAAGAATATAGTTATGTACATCTAATATTAAATATCTGCAGAACTTTTTTCAAGATATTTTGGATATTTTACCTGTCCTTACCTCGCAGTTGCCTTTGAACTGCGGTTATCTATTACACTTTAGGTCTAAATTCATATCCATACTGTTTAAAAGGTTTTTGAAGTAACGTAATGTTTTGTACTACATTTTCCATATGACTTGTGCAGTTTAATGAAGTTTATATATAGGCTACTTTGCACTTCACTTGCCCGGCTGAAGACCTCTGTCTAAACCTCCTGTTTCTCTATAAAATATGCACAATTAGGGGAGGCCGGGTATGTTTGTAACACTTTTTGCTTCCAGTATGGAAAACACAATATGTATTAGTTAAACAATATACAAGACTCGTGTGGCTTAATGAAATGTGGGAGTGATAGAATTTATAATTATTTTATAACTGTGGGGTATTTTTCTTGTCCGGAATCAACCAGCTTTTTGCTGCCATGGTTCTATGGTGTAACAATTTTGCACTTCACTGCACACACACACACACATCAACATTTTTCTCAACTAGGTATTCATCAACCACTTTGCAAACATTAATCTGTTTCTTTGTTGAAAGTTTTACTACACAAATGTCTATTATATACACACACAGACAAAGCACATGATCGATTTTTACAGCATTGTTGCTCTTAGGCATGAGAACCAACAGTTTACTAATAGACACATGGGGTGTTTCGTTAGAATCTACACACAACTGGGCCAAATGATGCCAATCATGCGACGTTGTTGTTTTGACAACATTCATTTGATTCTTGAAATTTTGTAAACGTTTAACATCATCAGCGTTCATGTTATTAAAAAGTGTAAAATCATCCACACTATCGCCAATACAATTATACAACAAATGTGTCAATTCGTAGTACACACGTTCTGACAAACTCCTTTTTGAGTGATTTATGACCCTTGAGTGACAGGTCACCCCCACAACAGGGGCAAGTCTGGGCATATCCTTCCCATCTCCACCCAACCACCCCCTTGATTTATAACCCTTGAGTGACATGTTTGATTGACAGGTCACCCCCACAACAGGGGCAAGTCTGGGCATATCCTACCCATCTCCACCCAACCACCCCCCTTGATTTATGACATCTTTGAGTGACATGTTTGATTGACAGGCTATCCCCCACAAGGGGAGGTCTGGGGGTACGCCCCCCACAGTTCACATCCCCTGCCACACCACACCTGTTGGTGCATGACGCCTTGACGTCTATGTCACACAGTTTAGTCAATCAGACACGAGACATTTAAATATGTAGATGTTGTATATAGTATTTAAACCGACACTGCAGTTTATGTGGCTACAGCATTTTAAAATGTCTGCTGTGTGTGGATCAGGCTCTTTTTAGAGATTCAACAGTTACGCCAAGATTTAGTTCTAGTGGTGAAACCAATTTGTTTTTAGCACCAAGGAAGAGACGGTATACCAAAGCATTTGGTCAAATACCTCGCGACCACTTTAGGGATGTTAAAATTAATCTGTTTGATTCTCTGGCTTATGACGTTTGTGGGGTGGTCAAAGAGGATCACAGCCTACCCGAAAGTGCGTTAAAAGAAACACAACTCCACATCGTGGGCACACAACATCAAGACAAGGCCAACATGCAGGCCAACGTGTTTGAGGATTTTCATCCAGCAGACCAACCGGATGCCTGTGAGCGTGTGTGGTATAGAAACTACAGAGGTCCGTGCTTTGAATATACGGAGATCGGCACCGGTCGTAGGTTTGTGGACTACAGCTATGATGAATCAGCTATGGACAACACAGGACCGGACAATAGTATGTTGGCTCTTGGATATGTGAATATGGTCTCCTCATCGGATGAGCAAGTCGATGTTCCAGAAGACACAATCACACATGAGCAGCCCGATGATGTGGACAGCCGAGTGTGTACTACGGCGTTGAAACTGATAAAGTCTGCCGTTGTTGCAATCCTACAACACATCATAGATCGCAAGTTGAAGGAGATGTGTCTCGGTTGTGAGGTGAATCACCCCAGCCAGCGTCGACACACGTGTCTCTTTGAGCCGGATATCTTCTTTTTTGAAAAATACTATAAAGATATAACACAGTCACTGTTCATACCCGAGTTAAGAGAAGCCATAGCGGGTCTTCTAAAGTGTTTTGGAATACAGCTGGCTCTTCAAAAAGTGCAAGGATGTGCTGAAACCGTTGTCTGTGAATTGCGGAGCGAGCCGTACATTGTGGAAAAGCTGCAGGAGCTAAGGAAAAGTCTGGTTGATCAAACATCCGAACAATTCGTCTCTGACGCCGTTGACCATTGGGAAGGCGGTTCAAAGACTCGTAGTGGTGTTTAAGTCGAAAATGGGTCTGGCTTGTGTACGACAGAGTTTGTCAGAACGTGTGTACTACGAATTGACACATTTGTTGTATAATTGTATTGGCGATAGTGTGGATGATTTTACACTTTTTAATAACATGAACGCTGATGATGTTAAACGTTTACAAAATTTCAAGAATCAAATGAATGTTGTCAAAACAACAACGTCGCATGATTGGCATCATTTGGCCCAGTTGTGTGTAGATTCTAACGAAACACCCCATGTGTCTATTAGTAAACTGTTGGTTCTCATGCCTAAGAGCAACAATGCTGTAAAAATCGATCATGTGCTTTGTCTGTGTGTGTATATAATAGACATTTGTGTAGTAAAACTTTCAACAAAGAAACAGATTAATGTTTGCAAAGTGGTTGATGAATACCTAGTTGAGAAAAATGTTGATGTGTGTGTGTGTGTGCAGTGAAGTGCAAAATTGTTACACCATAGAACCATGGCAGCAAAAAGCTGGTTGATTCCGGACAAGAAAAATACCCCACAGTTATAAAATAATTATAAATTCTATCACTCCCACATTTCATTAAGCCACACGAGTCTTGTATATTGTTTAACTAATACATATTGTGTTTTCCATACTGGAAGCAAAAAGTGTTACAAACATACCCGGCCTCCCCTAATTGTGCATATTTTATAGAGAAACAGGAGGTTTAGACAGAGGTCTTCAGCCGGGCAAGTGAAGTGCAAAGTAGCCTATATATAAACTTCATTAAACTGCACAAGTCATATGGAAAATGTAGTACAAAACATTACGTTACTTCAAAAACCTTTTAAACAGTATGGATATGAATTTAGACCTAAAGTGTAATAGATAACCGCAGTTCAAAGGCAACTGCGAGGTAAGGACAGGTAAAATATCCAAAATATCTTGAAAAAAGTTCTGCAGATATTTAATATTAGATGTACATAACTATATTCTTCCAAAACAATGTACCGGACGTGCAAGTGTTCAAAGAACAAGTTCTCACAGGTTGTCATCAACTAGCGTGACGTTTTCCCCCATAGAAGCACAACACGTTTAACCCCTCGGACATTGCGCATATTTGAGGTTCAGTACTACAGTTCAGACTGTATACTTCTTTTTCAGTTCAGTTTTCAGTTCAGTTGTTATCTGGAATATTTACACATTTATTGCACAGTAGGAATGAATTTGTGCAGTGTAATATATAATGATTGGAAGATCATCTGAAGCTTTTCATCACTTTGACAAAGAACATAGTTTTAAAAGCATACCCCGGCATTTGGAGAAATTCAAGCTCGGTTCATGGGGCATATATGGAATATAAACTCATAAACTCCAGCTCATTTTATTTATTATTTACTATACTGTAGAAAAATGTAAATATTGACTTCTTAAGTCGCTTAATTTTAGTGAAGATTGCAGAGGGATATTCTCAGGTGTAAAATGCAAATGTGGGCCATGTTTTGGCATTCCTTATGTAGAGAATTAAACAGCATCACACAGCATTCACTTAGTTCAAAATTCAGGATACATCCATCCGCCCATTCTCATCCTCTTATCTGGGGCCCTGGTCGCGGGGGTCAGTAGCCTGAGCAAAGAGGCCCAGGTTTCCCTTTCTCCAGCCACCTCTTCTAGCTCTTCTGGGGGGGGGGGGGGGGGGGGATAAAAGGGTGATTTAAACGCAAGCTTGACATCTCGTTGGCCGGTGTCGATTTCTGAGAATGTGAAACCTGAGAGCGTCACGTGGTCACATGCGGTCACACTTTCTGGTTTAGCATTTCAGTATCTTTATAATATAAAAACGCCGAAAGTATTGCTTTTAACAGCTTCTCAGAAAAGACAACAATTGTCACTTGCGAGAAGAAGCAAGGTGAAACTTGCAAAAATCAATTAGATAATGAAATGCTTACACGCATTTAGACTTTAGATAGCAGGTCGGACCGAATGCGCCGCACAGCAAAGCGCGTTTGAACTAATTAGTGGATTAATTTGTCCTAATTGTGTAGGCACAGGGCTTAAAATTAATATCAGACCACGGATTTTGCAGCAGTTTGTTTTAAGAGTGCAGTCTGTGTGAAAGAGATGGGTACCGCAAACCTGTATATACATATACGCGTCTTGGGACATGCAGGTTTACAAAAATAATACAGGTATGGGACAGGGTTGAGATAGAGACAGTTTTATATAATGACATTTAAATAATGTCAGTTTTACCCTACAGATTTTTTCTTTAGTGGTAGAATGGACAAAATATTAATAAAAGTGAATGAATACAATGTTTTGTGACTAAAGGTTTTAAACTCATACCTATGTTATGTAAAAGTAAAAAATAAATACACCAATTAAACGTGAGGAGATGAACAGGTAGTGATATCCTATACATTTAATTGTGTTGGTAAATGCAGGGTTGAGGCAGCAACAGGTATGGCCATTTCTACCTTTAGTGAAGGTGCCTCTGCTATGGTGACTGATATGGAGAGGTTGTGGCTGCAGAGCCCAGTCTTACTGTCAATGTAATGAAGCTGATATGATCAGAGCACAGTCTTACTGTCAATGTAATGAACCTGATATACTCAGAATATCAAAAGCAGAGGTTGTCGCATCTGAGACGTCTGCCAGCGTGAAACACAAGTGCAAACCTGAGCACAGCTAAAAAGCTGAAAACACATCATGAGGAAATGTGTGAGGGACATACATATGGAGCAGGGATGGATGACTAGGTTGTAAACAGGACTGGGGAACTATTGTGCAGGACAGACATACAACAATCTAAGGTAAAAGTTCTACAGGTTGGTGTGTGTGCGCTGTGATTGCGTTTTATTGAAGTTAAACTTAGTCATTACATTGCTCTGTTTTGCTGTTGTTTGTCCTTTTATTGTTGGGGATGCTCTAATGATATGATTAGATTGAGAGTAAGTAAACAGTTTTTTCTGATTTATAAAGTAATAAAGAGATATTCAGAATCTCAAAACAAGAATTTTGAACCTGACTTTATGCATTGTTTAGATTTCTGTTTTTGAAATAAATGCAAATTAACATATATTTAATTAGATAACGCCTAAGTTGCATATTTAAACATAACATTTCAGAAAACTTGTAATTCTCTTAATGTCAATAATCAATGTGGTAAGTTTCATAGTGATTGCTAGATGACATTTTTACCCTATTCACCTGTAGTGTCTTACCTTAAACGAAGAGAATGTTTGGCCGCAATCATCTCAGTTACATATTGTTTGGTGAAAGGTGTGTTTGGAGGGTTTGGTTAATTTTGACTAGATATGCAAAACTCAATAGAAAAACAAGGAACGTGAGCTCATGTTCATGGTCAGGTTTCCTATGTAGAGTCACAGTAGAACGTGTGATTGATGATGGACTACATATTAAGGGACCAAAAGATAAAGATTTAACAGCACAAAATAGCAACTATCCAGATCTCGATGTTCTTCACTGCTCGACGGTAAACAGCTCACTTTTAGAGGTTGTAATGAGGGTAGAATCTACTAACAAGGGCAATTACAGAGAATATCCGTGTACGATGATGTCTTAACCACTCCAGTCATCCTCTGTTTTCTGGGATGTCCAACTACATTCAGAGTTATTTACAACTGTAGGCTCTGCTATTACAGCCTCTGGCCTTAATGAAATCAAAGATGAAGTTCCATCTGCTTACATTTTTGACTGGCGAGTAGATAAGACAACTGACATTTTCATGTCATGCACAACAGTCTGATAATTTGTTATGTAAATACCGCAGGCCCAAACTTAGTAATGATTTGTGGATGTTTTATATTTCAGAACGACAAAATGTCCAATCTGTCTTTGGTGTTTTAAAATAACAGATGCAGCACTTTGTGATGTAAAAAATGTGATGTACATTGTGACTACTGTCATGGCTCCCGCTAAAGGACTTTAAGATAAAGTTAAAGAAATTGCCCCAGAAGCAATTTTTGTGAACTGCTATGCACATAGATTAAACTTGATGTTAAACTGGTGCACAATTCATGCCTCGGTCCAGTGTTTTTTTGCAACTTTCTATGGGTTTGTCACATTTATTGATAAACCCACATTTACTGTTAAAGGACGGCCTTTCATAAGTCTTCAGGAAGTTCCCTGAAACTCTGCTACACAGTGGAGCTTCACATAACGGATATTAAGCACTATGACCCAACATGTATCATAGGCTCCTGCAGACTTTAGAAAGGATATGTTTTAAAAGAGTCGGGTGATTCCTGAGGAGATATTCCAACATTTGATAAAAAGTTATGGCAGTTTCTTTGATATAGGGAGACTGAAATCTGAGTTCCATGTTTTCAGAAAAAAAAAACAGTGAATAAAACAATGTATTAATCTTTTACATATATTTACATTGTTTTAAGATTGTTATTATAAACTTGATAGTTTAACAAGTTCTCTACATAAAATTTTAAAAGAGGTAATTTTAATGTTTATACAGTGTGGTTTAACTCGGTTGAGAATGATTCTTCATTGGTTCATCAGAGTTTGTTAATTGTTTGAAGTACGCTACTTTGAAGTAGGCATATTTGTGTGTGCGCTGTTCTGTGTGACTAGGGGAGTGTGTGACTAGGGGGCGCGTGTGTGTGTGTGTGTGTGTGTGTGTCGCGGGCAGTGGACGGAGGTTTCCCTACAGCGTGAGTCAAGGTCATGTGCGAGTGCATCGGTGTGTGTGTGTGTGTGTGTGTGTGTGTGTGTGTGTGTGTATGTGTGTGTGTGTGTGTGTGGGAAGACCTGAGTTAATTCATTGAGGGAAAGGTGACGAGGTCAACTCAGCGTGCCGAGGACCCTCAGAGTTACTTCAAGTCAGTATGGGGCCTCACTCAGGAAAAAAATGGTTTGTATGGACAATACCACAGTCGAATGCATGTTGGCTCCTCAAGGAAACGTTCTCCCTCTCTCTCTTTAAATGCTCGCGCTCTAAACACGCACCCCGGATTGGTGTGTTGAGAATGCCTCCTCATTGGTTCATCAGAGTTTTGTTAACTGTTTGAAGTTACTCAAAGTAAGCATATTTGTGTGCGCATGCGCGGTCTGTGTGACTAGGGGGTATGTATGTGTGCTGTTCAGGGGAGTGGGTGTGTGTGACTAGGGGTGTGTGCGTTGTTCTGTTCAGGGGAGTGGGTGTGTGTGACTAGGGGTGTGTGCGTTGTTCTGTTCAGGGGAGTGGGTGTGTGTGACTAGGGGTGTGTGTGCGCTGTTCAGGGGAGTGTGTGTGTGTGTGTGTGTGTGTGTGTGAGACTACGGGTGTGTGTGTCTGAGATCCCTATCTTTTAGCGCTGGTCTGTGTGACTAGGGTTTGTGCGCTGTTCCGTTCAGGGTCTGTGTGTTTGTGTGTGTGTGTGTGTCACAGGTGTCTAGGGTTATACGGCCCCGGAGAGTCAACATCAAAGAAGATCAAAATAATGTTTTAATTAACCTTATCAAGCAAAATATCAAAGCACAACTTAATACTCTTTGGTCGTCTTGACGTGATTAATGTGATGATGATGTCATGAGTTGGGGTGGGGAGGGGGAGTGGGGGGGGGGGGGGGGGGGGGTTGGAGGGGGTTGGGTGGGGGGAGGGTGGGGGTGGAGGGGGGGGGGGGGGTGGAGAGGGGGGGTCAACTAGAGGTCAAAGTCGTAAATCACTTTTTGTCATAAGCCCCAATCTATAATCTCTAATGCAGTTTTATACCTGAAGCAACTCACCACATTAACAAAATCAAGTGGGAGCTATGAAAAAAATATTTTCGCCTTAATAGTCATACTGCTTTGAAATAAATAAAAAAATAAATACAAATAAAAGTTATAGCAGTGCATGGGTAATAAAATTAGACTACATCAGATCAAACTACTAGGCTGGGCCTACTGAAGCTGAGAACATACTGCACAATATTAATTATCTTTAATATGAAACCAGATGAATCTTATTTTTAATGATCTGTATTCATGAGTGCAAACAAATTTCGTGTCATCACACTTTTTTTCTCTCTCACTGCATTCCTGCAGTCTACTTGCTGCTGCTGGCTCCTGTAACTTGGCATCTTTTTGCCTTCACAAGTGCATCGATATTAGGTGTCAAATCCTGAGTAGCAGCACATTTAACAATGTCATTCAAGTGTTTATTTGTTAACCTTGAGCGCTGCTTTGTTTTATTATTGTTCATTACAGAGAACACCTGTTCACAAAGATAAGTAGTCCCAAACATGGATAGAACTTATGCAGCCATGGCTGTTAATTTGGGGTAACCTGGCACGAGATATTGATAAAACGTATTCATTTCCACGGACCCAAATTTATTCTTCATAGCAGAATCGCTTCATAGCGGAATTGCATCCTTTGACTGAAGCTTTAACTCGTGTCAGTGCTGCATGCTGTCATTTACTGCCCTCTAGCGACCAGAGAGAGCATTTGATTTGTATTCATTTTTTAAAAATCACAACTTTTGATAGAAATGAGCTAGAGACTTGCTTCATTTTTTGACATACTCAGAAATTTATGCCGGGCCGTATTAAATAATCCAACGGGACGGGTCCGGCCCGCGGGCCCTATGTTTCACATGCCTGCTGTACATGTTACTCTCATCTTTCTCAGACCATGCCATTCTTCACATCAACTCTGCTCCTGTGTTGCAGCTTCAATCCTCTGGCCCATGCTCAATCACACTTCCAGGGACTTAACATGCACTTCTTCCTCTTCTCACAAAACATACGCACATTCTCATCGTCCCAGCCTATAGTTTTGGATAGCAAGGGGTGCTTCAGTGGGGGCACCTGGGATGTTCACAATTTCTCTCACTGCTGCTGGCTTATGATGGAATGAAACCACACTCCCTGCCTCTACAGGCCCAAAAGCACATTCAACTAATGGGACTGCAGTTCACATGCCCATTGTTGTAACCAGAGGGGCAATTACAGGACTAAAACTTCTTATAGACCTCTGACACTCTTAGCATGGCAACATTGGGCATTTCTCCATCCAAACGCTTTATAATGTGAACTTCTGAAAAATATTAAAAGCAAAAACGTGTATAACCATTAAATCAAATTACTGCCACAATATAATCTAAACTTCATTACACATCACATGGATCAAAGGTAATATTTTTTTATTTTTTTATTTGCCTTTATTTAACCAGGTTAGTCCCTTGAGATACAAGATCCCTTTTACAAGAAAGACCTGGCCAAGAGAGACCGAGCAGCAGCACAAATTACAACATTCAAGATACATTCAATATCTCACATAAAATTTATTAAAACACGCACACACAGATGATCTGGACCTGACTGATTTTATCAGAGTCTTAAATCTGTTCAAAGAAACAAGGTCCTTGATTTTTATATCAGCCTGTAACCGGTTCCATGTATATGGAGCAGCAAAACTAAAAGCAGTCTTTCCTAGCTCTGTTCGAGCTCTAGGAACAGCAAGTTGCAAAAACTCACTCGAACGAAGACTGAGCAGACTTTGCCTTCTATTCAGAAGACAACATAAATAATTAGGCAAATTCCCAATTAGTGCTTTGTAAATAAAAACATACCAATGTGCAAAACGTCGTGCCTGCAACAAAGTCCAATTCACTTTTGTGTATAACAAACAATGATGAGTAAGAGGTCGACAGTTTGTTATAAATCGCAAAGCACTATGATACACACTGTCCAGTATGCTCAAACAGTGCACAGGAGCATTCATATACAAAATATCTCCATAATCTAATACAGGCATGAACGTTGCTTCAACTAACTTCTTTTTTACAATAAAAGAAAAACAAGATTTATTTCTATAATAAAAACCTAACAAAAGTCTAAGCTTTTTAATTAGATGTTGAATATAAGGTTTAAAAGATAACTTATATATATATATATATATATATATATATATATATATATATATATATATATATATATATATATATATAACCTCACACAGTCAGCAGTTGAATTCCTTGGTTTTCGAACCTCCATTTCTCCAACGGGTCCCGGCTTCACACCCTAAAAGTAGGGACACATTTAGCACTGTTTTAATGGTGGCTACATATGGATGAACATACATGTGACATACAAACTGACATGCTAGGTAACTCGCTGCTCGGTGTCTGTGCAGCTTTGGACTGGGGGTACAGCAGGAATATCTAGCTGAGAATAGTGTGCAGTCTGATAAAGAAGGGCAACCAAATGATTGCACAGGGCACATCCTGCCACACAGGAGCAATGGGTGCTCACCAAAATGACAGGGCTCGAGTGTTTTAACACCATCTAAGGAGAAAAAATATATTAAAATATCTGTTAAGATTTTATTGAACAGCAGTAATTGAGCAAAAATAAATAAGTCAGGTAAAGTTTCCCAAATTAGTTGACTGTACACATCCACTTTAATTCACTGAAGGTAGAGAGATAAAATATGTAGGCACATGCAAAAGCTTGGGCACCAAATACCATGTTTTATTGATGCTATAGATTTAGTCAATGTGATTAGTGAAGGGTGTGATTGGAGATGACCACACCTTCAATATTTAATCAGCTTTGCTTATATTATGGCAGTAATCTGATGTAGTGGTTATACACTTCTATACACTTATACATTAAAGGAGTGGTTCCCAAACGTTTTCTGCCGTGCCCCCCATTAATAGATGAGAATAATTTTGCGCCCCCCACTGCGCCCAATATTTTGTTGAGTGAGAACAGGATATTTTGTTTTGCCAGAACAGGAACAACTGTATGTGAAGTCCCTGGAAGTCTTATTCAGCAAAGACCACAGGATTAAGGCTGCTTTTGCTTCTTTAGTTCAGACTGCCATATTTAAATATCTTGCGAAAAAACAGTAATTGTTATGACTGATTAGTGCATGTTTGTACATACATACATACATACATACATATATACACAAACACTTGTGTGTGTGTGTGTGTGTAACCATTGATCCTACTCTCAAGTCATGTGGCTTTTCACTTTTCCTCATAGACCTATGACAAACTGCCCTCACGCGGACCTCTCCTGTCACCTTGTTTTTCATTGACACTGTGCAGGGGGGAAGATGAATAAAAATAAAAATGTAATGATATGCTACTTACACAGCAGCTTCATAGTTAGCTAGCTAAAACAAACATCTCAATAGTAAGTAATAGCTTGTGGTCTGTCAAGGTAAATTTATTGATACAATCACTAACGTTAACATGGATACAAGGAAGCGTTTGCTAACCATACTTTATTAGATGCAGCACAATATAACTAAAAAAAGATGGCTTAATTGTCAAATTTGATCAAGCCAGTCCAAAGACATTCACAGTTAGCTCGTTAGTTTCCTGTTTACTTCCTAGAAACGTCAGCGGGCGTCATATGCCGACTTGAAGCTGATTGGTTTATGCAAAATAGTAATGCATTGTGGTAGCGAAATCTTATTTTTGCACAGGGAAAAATGGAATAATGTTTGAACAGTTAATGTAGAACTAGAATATATGTAATATAGGACTATTCTGTTTCCTAAAATATATTTAGGTTAATATACTTTTTGGCATACCGTCCTCGAGACATATATGAATTTGCAGCTCTTTATATACTGCACATACCATCTAAACCTGGTTGCCAGATTCGCGGTTTTCACTCCAAATTGGGCTTGTTTGAAACTCCTTCAAAGTTTTTCGTTTTTGGGCTACTTTTGACTTGGCCCACCGCGGGAGTTACAAGTCAACAATAACAATCGATGGCGATATAATACTTAAATAGTCTCAATTTTAACACTCTAACACTTTGGGCTACTTTTGGCTTCTGACGGGCGCATTTTACACTGACTTTGGCCGGGATATTTATGCACGACCTGCCAACCCTGGCCACACTCGCTCGTGTTGACTGCAAGTGCACCAACTTGATCAGTCCACAGAGACAAGCCGGAGCCTTACAAGTGATTGGAAGCTCTTCTAACCAATAGTTTACTTCCTTCTGAAGCTAACCAGCCCTCATTTGCCATGATTGCTCAATTATATTTTTTTATTGAGCCCTCGGAAAGTCGCGCTTCATTTCCAATGTGGGTCCGCTAGCATAGCAACATAAGCTAACCGCTAACCTTTGCTAACCTAAGCCAAGCTCCCCAGAACGCACTATTCGGCGAAACTGAAGCAGTCGTGGATTATTTTGTTCGTTTTTATTCTGATTGTGGATACTTTTGAACATAAACCGATAACTTTTTATGGAATATATGAGCAATTTTCGGCATTTTCGCCAACCCGGAAGTGAGACCGTACACCCGCTACGACGCGACTCAGTGTACACGTGAGTAAAAATTGATAATTTTTCATAAGCGATATTGTACAAAATATATATTCTAATACTAAACATTAGATTATAGACAGTATTGGAGCTTTTGAGTGCTGGAGTACTCTGTATCGTGTCGGATGCTACCGGAGTTGGCTACGGTAGCTTGGCATAGCCTGTCGGACTATATTGGACATAAATATCATATCATACAGGGTTCCCACGGGTCCTTGAAATCCTTGAAAGTTTGTGAATCTGAAAAAATAAGTTCAAGGCCCTGGAAAGTTTTTGAAAACAGGCATAAAAGACAGCCGTCCTTGACGGTCCTTGAATATTTTAGAGGGTTTGAAATTTCACATGGATGAAGACCGCGGTCACAGAATAATAGGGCACAGTTGGTAAGGAAGTCAATATTTACAAAAGATTGCTATGAAAAAGATTGCCATGATGTTTTAAATTTCTCATCCTTTGTTGAAAAAATATGATCTGATATGAGTTGTTATAAAGATTTAAAGAAAGTCTGCAAAGTGATTCCTTTAACATTTTATATTCAGAGTTGACTGTTTCGATGCCCATGTTAAAAGTGAATGACTGTTGAGTTCAAGTGTAATAACAAGATTATCACTGATGGTATGAGACAAAAGATATAATAGATATTCTTTCAAGAAACATCCTAATAAAAATTATAAAACCACAAAGGCTTGTCAAATGGCTCATGTCTTCTAAAGTAAAAGAGACTCATTTCAAAATAATAAATAAGATATATCCTGTAGCCATGTTTCTTGAAAGAAGAGTTAAACTTGATGTGGATTAATGGACCTTTTTTAAGTCAGAAGATGAATCCCAGGAGCATATGTTTTTCCATCTCAATATTTACAAAGTTTTTGCATGGACACTAGAAACTGGATTAATCTCAAACTTCTTTCTTTTGATACCATTATACTTCAGTTCGAATTTCTCTGATTCCATAAATTCACTACCATAAGTGGAGTGGTTAAAAGGCTGTTCTCTTTATGAATGAATATTATTCTTTATTAAGTAGATTTAAAAACTATGCTAGAATCATCTCACGCCAGATTTCTCTAGAAATCTATAGTTCTAATCTCATTATATGGCTTTGCTCCTCTGTTTTATGTATGTACTGTATGTGTATATGCATATGTGTATTATTGTTATTATTATTATTATTTGTCTACTGTCAACGTGTCATTATTTTGCCAGCACAAGTTCATTTAAAATTACATTGATTCTACAGGGCCTATGCTGACTTTTACTTGGCAAAGTTTGGTCATTCTCCTGTAGAGAAATTTGTTTGTTTGTTCAGCACCGAAAGCAAGTGTTTCCTGTAGGTAGTTGTTGATCCTTCAACAACTATAGCCATTTTACGTGAATGTCGTCATCTCAGATGTGCATTGCTAAATTGCCAGTCATGCACAGAAAATTTCAGGATGCATGGCTTGAAATGACATTCAGTCTTTTGAATTTGCGTTGTATTAACATCGTTTTTTGATAACATATTCAGGGGTAAGAGTAGGTAAATGCTGGCAGGTGCTGTCCTTGAATTTGAGGAAGTTGGTCCTGGAAAGTCATTGAAAGGTCCTTGAATTTTATGTTAACCAAGGTGTGGGAACCCTGTCTGACATTCCTGGCATATTAGCATCTGTAATAGAGGTTCTAAAATAAAACAAACCAAGGAATATGGTATTGAAGTGAATCAATATGTTCCCCCAACTGTCTACTTCAGTTTGAGCCATGAATTATCATTTCCCTATATGTACAACCTGAGATATCTAGTTTTATAGTGGACTATGTCGGGAATCTGAGGAATTTTTAAAATGTCCGCCTGGAATGTGTGCACAATAGAGTTAAAATGATCTAAAAAGATGAGCTTCTGAACAAAAATACTGGATATGACTGATTCGTTTTTGATCAGTGTATCTTAATAATCCATCTACTGTCTTTGCAGGTTTGCAACCTACAACCACCTGATGGCCTTCTGGGAACTGATTGAACCTGCAACACATCAGATGATACGGGTCACCAACTCCAAACCTACTTTCTTAATTGGAATGGCACCCCATAGTGCCATAACCTTTGTGTCTGGACTCTATGCTGGGTCTATTAGTGACAGGGAGATGTTCAGACAGTCAGGAATTATTCCTCTACTTACCCATGACATGGCAATAATGGTGGATAAGGGCTTCCTGGTAGACGATCTTGTACCATGTAAGATCCACAGGCCAGTTTTCCTGAAAAGGTGCACACGAATGTCTGCACATGACGTAAAACACACACAGTCCGTAGCCAGGCTCAGGGTACATGTTGAACGGTGCATCCGACAAGTAAAGGAGCACAAATTGTTTGACACCGTCATCCCCATGTCTATTTCAGGCAGCATAAATCAGCTATTTACTGTATCTTGTCTGCTTGTGAACTATCAGAATGGACCACTTGTAAAGACATGGAGCAAATTTTAGAATGTATGCATTTAAATATCGAAAATATGTAAATATGTTTTGATGCTTTATTATTACTGGTCTTAATAACCTGCTGTAATAAACCTTGGCTTGGAGAATCAAAAATCCTTCTCATATTTTTTTTATGTCTGCACTTAAAGGAAGACATAAAAACAGTGGAATTAATCCATTGACAGAAAAAACAAACAAATCACTTCTTAATGAACAACAGATAATTAATCTGACACTATACAGGTAATCATTGTATTTATGTTTTACTGCAAACACTTTTGTATGTAATGGTAAAAGAAAAAATGATCCGCTTTTTCTCTAATGGTGTGCATCACTTCTTGATTTTTGTAAACTCGCTCAACTAGTGTGTCCTCCTGAGCACACACAACAAAATCACACCATTCTAAACCAGTCAAGAGGATCTGTCCCTGAACTTGCCAGCAGTACTTGTGTTGCCTCCGAAGTTTCAAAGCACCGCTTGACATTTTCAGATAGGGGCAGTCCACATAACTCTGAATGTTGGGGCATTTGACTTCTAAGAGTCCAAATGGTGGATTCTCAGAGGGATCGAAGATTACTCCATCAGGGGAACAACCCAGCCATGGAGCATCAGGGTGAATGACAAACCCACATGGTGAATAATTCACATTTTTCAGAATGCAGTACTCTTGAACTGCAACTGGCTCCATATGAATTCCTCCCCTCATGTCCTTGGTCTGGACAGTTCCCCTGTAGATTCTCTCTGCCAAATTCTCTGCAGAAGTATGTCCTCGAACATGGTTTGCCTCATGGAAACGTGTAGATCAGGCATGTCAAACTCAGTTTGGCTGTGGGGCCGGATCCAGACCTTCTGTTCTCAGGTGAGCCGGATCAGTAACTACAAATCAACTCCAAATATTTAGCTTTATTTTTCAGTACTATGCTTTATCATTCAGCCTACATTTTTAGCCTACCCTACATATTATAATCATGGATGAAAAGGGATCTTTTCTAAGCACAACACATTAAAACAATGAAAAAAAAAAGATTTTCATGTTTGACGGTGAATGTGTTAACAACTGGTTTATTTTAACAGTTGAGTGAATGCAGTTTTATACCTGAAGCAACTCACCACATTAACAAAATCAAGTGGGAGCTATGAAAAAAATATTTTCGCCTTAATAGTCATACTGCTTTGAAATAAATAAAAAAATAAATACAAATAAAAGTTATAGCAGTGCATGGGTAATAAAATTAGACTACATCAGATCAAACTACTAGGCTGGGCCTACTGAAGCTGAGAACATACTGCACAATATTAATTATCTTTAATATGAAACCAGATGAATCTTATTTTTAATGATCTGTATTCATGAGTGCAAACAAATTTCGTGTCATCACACTTTTTTTCTCTCTCACTGCATTCCTGCAGTCTACTTGCTGCTGCTGGCTCCTGTAACTTGGCATCTTTTTGCCTTCACAAGTGCATCGATATTAGGTGTCAAATCCTGAGTAGCAGCACATTTAACAATGTCATTCAAGTGTTTATTTGTTAACCTTGAGCGCTGCTTTGTTTTATTATTGTTCATTACAGAGAACACCTGTTCACAAAGATAAGTAGTCCCAAACATGGATAGAACTTATGCAGCCATGGCTGTTAATTTGGGGTAACCTGGCACGAGATATTGATAAAACGTATTCATTTCCACGGACCCAAATTTATTCTTCATAGCAGAATCGCTTCATAGCGGAATTGCATCCTTTGACTGAAGCTTTAACTCGTGTCAGTGCTGCATGCTGTCATTTACTGCCCTCTAGCGACCAGAGAGAGCATTTGATTTGTATTCATTTTTTAAAAATCACAACTTTTGATAGAAATGAGCTAGAGACTTGCTTCATTTTTTGACATACTCAGAAATTTATGCCGGGCCGTATTAAATAATCCAACGGGACGGGTCCGGCCCGCGGGCCCTATGTTTCACATGCCTGCTGTACATGTTACTCTCATCTTTCTCAGACCATGCCATTCTTCACATCAACTCTGCTCCTGTGTTGCAGCTTCAATCCTCTGGCCCATGCTCAATCACACTTCCAGGGACTTAACATGCACTTCTTCCTCTTCTCACAAAACATACGCACATTCTCATCGTCCCAGCCTATAGTTTTGGATAGCAAGGGGTGCTTCAGTGGGGGCACCTGGGATGTTCACAATTTCTCTCACTGCTGCTGGCTTATGATGGAATGAAACCACACTCCCTGCCTCTACAGGCCCAAAAGCACATTCAACTAATGGGACTGCAGTTCACATGCCCATTGTTGTAACCAGAGGGGCAATTACAGGACTAAAACTTCTTATAGACCTCTGACACTCTTAGCATGGCAACATTGGGCATTTCTCCATCCAAACGCTTTATAATGTGAACTTCTGAAAAATATTAAAAGCAAAAACGTGTATAACCATTAAATCAAATTACTGCCACAATATAATCTAAACTTCATTACACATCACATGGATCAAAGGTAATATTTTTTTATTTTTTTATTTGCCTTTATTTAACCAGGTTAGTCCCTTGAGATACAAGATCCCTTTTACAAGAAAGACCTGGCCAAGAGAGACCGAGCAGCAGCACAAATTACAACATTCAAGATACATTCAATATCTCACATAAAATTTATTAAAACACGCACACACAGATGATCTGGACCTGACTGATTTTATCAGAGTCTTAAATCTGTTCAAAGAAACAAGGTCCTTGATTTTTATATCAGCCTGTAACCGGTTCCATGTATATGGAGCAGCAAAACTAAAAGCAGTCTTTCCTAGCTCTGTTCGAGCTCTAGGAACAGCAAGTTGCAAAAACTCACTCGAACGAAGACTGAGCAGACTTTGCCTTCTATTCAGAAGACAACATAAATAATTAGGCAAATTCCCAATTAGTGCTTTGTAAATAAAAACATACCAATGTGCAAAACGTCGTGCCTGCAACAAAGTCCAATTCACTTTTGTGTATAACAAACAATGATGAGTAAGAGGTCGACAGTTTGTTATAAATCGCAAAGCACTATGATACACACTGTCCAGTATGCTCAAACAGTGCACAGGAGCATTCATATACAAAATATCTCCATAATCTAATACAGGCATGAACGTTGCTTCAACTAACTTCTTTTTTACAATAAAAGAAAAACAAGATTTATTTCTATAATAAAAACCTAACAAAAGTCTAAGCTTTTTAATTAGATGTTGAATATAAGGTTTAAAAGATAACTTATATATATATATATATATATATATATATATATATATATATATATATATATAACCTCACACAGTCAGCAGTTGAATTCCTTGGTTTTCGAACCTCCATTTCTCCAACGGGTCCCGGCTTCACACCCTAAAAGTAGGGACACATTTAGCACTGTTTTAATGGTGGCTACATATGGATGAACATACATGTGACATACAAACTGACATGCTAGGTAACTCGCTGCTCGGTGTCTGTGCAGCTTTGGACTGGGGGTACAGCAGGAATATCTAGCTGAGAATAGTGTGCAGTCTGATAAAGAAGGGCAACCAAATGATTGCACAGGGCACATCCTGCCACACAGGAGCAATGGGTGCTCACCAAAATGACAGGGCTCGAGTGTTTTAACACCATCTAAGGAGAAAAAATATATTAAAATATCTGTTAAGATTTTATTGAACAGCAGTAATTGAGCAAAAATAAATAAGTCAGGTAAAGTTTCCCAAATTAGTTGACTGTACACATCCACTTTAATTCACTGAAGGTAGAGAGATAAAATATGTAGGCACATGCAAAAGCTTGGGCACCAAATACCATGTTTTATTGATGCTATAGATTTAGTCAATGTGATTAGTGAAGGGTGTGATTGGAGATGACCACACCTTCAATATTTAATCAGCTTTGCTTATATTATGGCAGTAATCTGATGTAGTGGTTATACACTTCTATACACTTATACATTAAAGGAGTGGTTCCCAAACGTTTTCTGCCGTGCCCCCCATTAATAGATGAGAATAATTTTGCGCCCCCCACTGCGCCCAATATTTTGTTGAGTGAGAACAGGATATTTTGTTTTGCCAGAACAGGAACAACTGTATGTGAAGTCCCTGGAAGTCTTATTCAGCAAAGACCACAGGATTAAGGCTGCTTTTGCTTCTTTAGTTCAGACTGCCATATTTAAATATCTTGCGAAAAAACAGTAATTGTTATGACTGATTAGTGCATGTTTGTACATACATACATACATACATACATATATACACAAACACTTGTGTGTGTGTGTGTGTGTAACCATTGATCCTACTCTCAAGTCATGTGGCTTTTCACTTTTCCTCATAGACCTATGACAAACTGCCCTCACGCGGACCTCTCCTGTCACCTTGTTTTTCATTGACACTGTGCAGGGGGGAAGATGAATAAAAATAAAAATGTAATGATATGCTACTTACACAGCAGCTTCATAGTTAGCTAGCTAAAACAAACATCTCAATAGTAAGTAATAGCTTGTGGTCTGTCAAGGTAAATTTATTGATACAATCACTAACGTTAACATGGATACAAGGAAGCGTTTGCTAACCATACTTTATTAGATGCAGCACAATATAACTAAAAAAAGATGGCTTAATTGTCAAATTTGATCAAGCCAGTCCAAAGACATTCACAGTTAGCTCGTTAGTTTCCTGTTTACTTCCTAGAAACGTCAGCGGGCGTCATATGCCGACTTGAAGCTGATTGGTTTATGCAAAATAGTAATGCATTGTGGTAGCGAAATCTTATTTTTGCACAGGGAAAAATGGAATAATGTTTGAACAGTTAATGTAGAACTAGAATATATGTAATATAGGACTATTCTGTTTCCTAAAATATATTTAGGTTAATATACTTTTTGGCATACCGTCCTCGAGACATATATGAATTTGCAGCTCTTTATATACTGCACATACCATCTAAACCTGGTTGCCAGATTCGCGGTTTTCACTCCAAATTGGGCTTGTTTGAAACTCCTTCAAAGTTTTTCGTTTTTGGGCTACTTTTGACTTGGCCCACCGCGGGAGTTACAAGTCAACAATAACAATCGATGGCGATATAATACTTAAATAGTCTCAATTTTAACACTCTAACACTTTGGGCTACTTTTGGCTTCTGACGGGCGCATTTTACACTGACTTTGGCCGGGATATTTATGCACGACCTGCCAACCCTGGCCACACTCGCTCGTGTTGACTGCAAGTGCACCAACTTGATCAGTCCACAGAGACAAGCCGGAGCCTTACAAGTGATTGGAAGCTCTTCTAACCAATAGTTTACTTCCTTCTGAAGCTAACCAGCCCTCATTTGCCATGATTGCTCAATTATATTTTTTTATTGAGCCCTCGGAAAGTCGCGCTTCATTTCCAATGTGGGTCCGCTAGCATAGCAACATAAGCTAACCGCTAACCTTTGCTAACCTAAGCCAAGCTCCCCAGAACGCACTATTCGGCGAAACTGAAGCAGTCGTGGATTATTTTGTTCGTTTTTATTCTGATTGTGGATACTTTTGAACATAAACCGATAACTTTTTATGGAATATATGAGCAATTTTCGGCATTTTCGCCAACCCGGAAGTGAGACCGTACACCCGCTACGACGCGACTCAGTGTACACGTGAGTAAAAATTGATAATTTTTCATAAGCGATATTGTACAAAATATATATTCTAATACTAAACATTAGATTATAGACAGTATTGGAGCTTTTGAGTGCTGGAGTACTCTGTATCGTGTCGGATGCTACCGGAGTTGGCTACGGTAGCTTGGCATAGCCTGTCGGACTATATTGGACATAAATATCATATCATACAGGGTTCCCACGGGTCCTTGAAATCCTTGAAAGTTTGTGAATCTGAAAAAATAAGTTCAAGGCCCTGGAAAGTTTTTGAAAACAGGCATAAAAGACAGCCGTCCTTGACGGTCCTTGAATATTTTAGAGGGTTTGAAATTTCACATGGATGAAGACCGCGGTCACAGAATAATAGGGCACAGTTGGTAAGGAAGTCAATATTTACAAAAGATTGCTATGAAAAAGATTGCCATGATGTTTTAAATTTCTCATCCTTTGTTGAAAAAATATGATCTGATATGAGTTGTTATAAAGATTTAAAGAAAGTCTGCAAAGTGATTCCTTTAACATTTTATATTCAGAGTTGACTGTTTCGATGCCCATGTTAAAAGTGAATGACTGTTGAGTTCAAGTGTAATAACAAGATTATCACTGATGGTATGAGACAAAAGATATAATAGATATTCTTTCAAGAAACATCCTAATAAAAATTATAAAACCACAAAGGCTTGTCAAATGGCTCATGTCTTCTAAAGTAAAAGAGACTCATTTCAAAATAATAAATAAGATATATCCTGTAGCCATGTTTCTTGAAAGAAGAGTTAAACTTGATGTGGATTAATGGACCTTTTTTAAGTCAGAAGATGAATCCCAGGAGCATATGTTTTTCCATCTCAATATTTACAAAGTTTTTGCATGGACACTAGAAACTGGATTAATCTCAAACTTCTTTCTTTTGATACCATTATACTTCAGTTCGAATTTCTCTGATTCCATAAATTCACTACCATAAGTGGAGTGGTTAAAAGGCTGTTCTCTTTATGAATGAATATTATTCTTTATTAAGTAGATTTAAAAACTATGCTAGAATCATCTCACGCCAGATTTCTCTAGAAATCTATAGTTCTAATCTCATTATATGGCTTTGCTCCTCTGTTTTATGTATGTACTGTATGTGTATATGCATATGTGTATTATTGTTATTATTATTATTATTTGTCTACTGTCAATGTGTCATTATTTTGCCAGCACAAGTTCATTTAAAATGACATTGATTCTACAGGGCCTATGCTGACTTTTACTTGGCAAAGTTTAGTCATTCTCCTGTAGAGAAATTTGTTTGTTTGTTCAGCACCGAAAGCAAGTGTTTCCTGTAGGTAGTTGTTGATCCTTCAACAACTATAGCCATTTTACGTGAATGTCGTCATCTCAGATGTGCATTGCTAAATTGCCAGTCATGCACAGAAAATTTCAGGATGCATGGCTTGAAATGACATTCAGTCTTTTGAATTTGCGTTGTATTAACATCGTTTTTTGATAACATATTCAGGGGTAAGAGTAGGTAAATGCTGGCAGGTGCTGTCCTTGAATTTGAGGAAGTTGGTCCTGGAAAGTCATTGAAAGGTCCTTGAATTTTATGTTAACCAAGGTGTGGGAACCCTGTCTGACATTCCTGGCATATTAGCATCTGTAATAGAGGTTCTAAAATAAAACAAACCAAGGAATATGGTATTGAAGTGAATCAATATGTTCCCCCAACTGTCTACTTCAGTTTGAGCCATGAATTATCATTTCCCTATATGTACAACCTGAGATATCTAGTTTTATAGTGGACTATGTCGGGAATCTGAGGAATTTTTAAAATGTCCGCCTGGAATGTGTGCACAATAGAGTTAAAATGATCTAAAAAGATGAGCTTCTGAACAAAAATACTGGATATGACTGATTCGTTTTTGATCAGTGTATCTTAATAATCCATCTACTGTCTTTGCAGGTTTGCAACCTACAACCACCTGATGGCCTTCTGGGAACTGATTGAACCTGCAACACATCAGATGATACGGGTCACCAACTCCAAACCTACTTTCTTAATTGGAATGGCACCCCATAGTGCCATAACCTTTGTGTCTGGACTCTATGCTGGGTCTATTAGTGACAGGGAGATGTTCAGACAGTCAGGAATTATTCCTCTACTTACCCATGACATGGCAATAATGGTGGATAAGGGCTTCCTGGTAGACGATCTTGTACCATGTAAGATCCACAGGCCAGTTTTCCTGAAAAGGTGCACACGAATGTCTGCACATGACGTAAAACACACACAGTCCGTAGCCAGGCTCAGGGTACATGTTGAACGGTGCATCCGACAAGTAAAGGAGCACAAATTGTTTGACACCGTCATCCCCATGTCTATTTCAGGCAGCATAAATCAGCTATTTACTGTATCTTGTCTGCTTGTGAACTATCAGAATGGACCACTTGTAAAGACATTGAGCAAATTTTAGAATGTATGCATTTAAATATCGAAAATATGTAAATATGTTTTGATGCTTTATTATTACTGGTCTTAATAACCTGCTGTAATAAACCTTGGCTTGGAGAATCAAAAATCCTTCTCATATTTTTTTTATGTCTGCACTTAAAGGAAGACATAAAAACAGTGGAATTAATCCATTGACAGAAAAAACAAACAAATCACTTCTTAATGAACAACAGATAATTAATCTGACACTATACAGGTAATCATTGTATTTATGTTTTACTGCAAACACTTTTGTATGTAATGGTAAAAGAAAAAATGATCCGCTTTTTCTCTAATGGTGTGCATCACTTCTTGATTTTTGTAAACTCGCTCAACTAGTGTGTCCTCCTGAGCACACACAACAAAATCACACCATTCTAAACCAGTCAAGAGGATCTGTCCCTGAACTTGCCAGCAGTACTTGTGTTGCCTCCGAAGTTTCAAAGCACCGCTTGACATTTTCAGATAGGGGCAGTCCACATAACTCTGAATGTTGGGGCATTTGACTTCTAAGAGTCCAAATGGTGGATTCTCAGAGGGATCGAAGATTACTCCATCAGGGGAACAACCCAGCCATGGAGCATCAGGGTGAATGACAAACCCACATGGTGAATAATTCACATTTTTCAGAATGCAGTACTCTTGAACTGCAACTGGCTCCATATGAATTCCTCCCCTCATGTCCTTGGTCTGGACAGTTCCCCTGTAGATTCTCTCTGCCAAATTCTCTGCAGAAGTATGTCCTCGAACATGGTTTGCCTCATGGAAACGTGTAGATCAGGCATGTCAAACTCAGTTTGGCTGTGGGGCCGGATCCAGACCTTCTGTTCTCAGGTGAGCCGGATCAGTAACTACAAATCAACTCCAAATATTTAGCTTTATTTTTCAGTACTATGCTTTATCATTCAGCCTACATTTTTAGCCTACCCTACATATTATAATCATGGATGAAAAGGGATCTTTTCTAAGCACAACACATTAAAACAATGAAAAAAAAAAGATTTTCATGTTTGACGGTGAATGTGTTAACAACTGGTTTATTTTAACAGTTGAGTGAATGCAGTTTTATACCTGAAGCAACTCACCACATTAACAAAATCAAGTGGGAGCTATGAAAAAAATATTTTCGCCTTAATAGTCATACTGCTTTGAAATAAATAAAAAAATAAATACAAATAAAAGTTATAGCAGTGCATGGGTAATAAAATTAGACTACATCAGATCAAACTACTAGGCTGGGCCTACTGAAGCTGAGAACATACTGCACAATATTAATTATCTTTAATATGAAACCAGATGAATCTTATTTTTAATGATCTGTATTCATGAGTGCAAACAAATTTCGTGTCATCACACTTTTTTTCTCTCTCACTGCATTCCTGCAGTCTACTTGCTGCTGCTGGCTCCTGTAACTTGGCATCTTTTTGCCTTCACAAGTGCATCGATATTAGGTGTCAAATCCTGAGTAGCAGCACATTTAACAATGTCATTCAAGTGTTTATTTGTTAACCTTGAGCGCTGCTTTGTTTTATTATTGTTCATTACAGAGAACACCTGTTCACAAAGATAAGTAGTCCCAAACATGGATAGAACTTATGCAGCCATGGCTGTTAATTTGGGGTAACCTGGCACGAGATATTGATAAAACGTATTCATTTCCACGGACCCAAATTTATTCTTCATAGCAGAATCGCTTCATAGCGGAATTGCATCCTTTGACTGAAGCTTTAACTCGTGTCAGTGCTGCATGCTGTCATTTACTGCCCTCTAGCGACCAGAGAGAGCATTTGATTTGTATTCATTTTTTAAAAATCACAACTTTTGATAGAAATGAGCTAGAGACTTGCTTCATTTTTTGACATACTCAGAAATTTATGCCGGGCCGTATTAAATAATCCAACGGGACGGGTCCGGCCCGCGGGCCCTATGTTTCACATGCCTGCTGTACATGTTACTCTCATCTTTCTCAGACCATGCCATTCTTCACATCAACTCTGCTCCTGTGTTGCAGCTTCAATCCTCTGGCCCATGCTCAATCACACTTCCAGGGACTTAACATGCACTTCTTCCTCTTCTCACAAAACATACGCACATTCTCATCGTCCCAGCCTATAGTTTTGGATAGCAAGGGGTGCTTCAGTGGGGGCACCTGGGATGTTCACAATTTCTCTCACTGCTGCTGGCTTATGATGGAATGAAACCACACTCCCTGCCTCTACAGGCCCAAAAGCACATTCAACTAATGGGACTGCAGTTCACATGCCCATTGTTGTAACCAGAGGGGCAATTACAGGACTAAAACTTCTTATAGACCTCTGACACTCTTAGCATGGCAACATTGGGCATTTCTCCATCCAAACGCTTTATAATGTGAACTTCTGAAAAATATTAAAAGCAAAAACGTGTATAACCATTAAATCAAATTACTGCCACAATATAATCTAAACTTCATTACACATCACATGGATCAAAGGTAATATTTTTTTATTTTTTTATTTGCCTTTATTTAACCAGGTTAGTCCCTTGAGATACAAGATCCCTTTTACAAGAAAGACCTGGCCAAGAGAGACCGAGCAGCAGCACAAATTACAACATTCAAGATACATTCAAAATCTCACATAAAATTTATTAAAACACGCACACACAGATGATCTGGACCTGACTGATTTTATCAGAGTCTTAAATCTGTTCAAAGAAACAAGGTCCTTGATTTTTATATCAGCCTGTAACCGGTTCCATGTATATGGGAGCAGCAAAACTAAAAGCAGTCTTTCCTAGCTCTGTTCGAGCTCTAGGAACAGCAAGTTGCAAAAACTCACTCGAACGAAGACTGAGCAGACTTTGCCTTCTATTCAGAAGACAACATAAATAATTAGGCAAATTCCCAATTAGTGCTTTGTAAATAAAAACATACCAATGTGCAAAACGTCGGTTGCCTGCAACAAAGTCCAATTCACTTTTGTGTATAACAAACAATGATGAGTAAGAGGTCGACAGTTTGTTATAAATCGCAAAGCACTATGATACACACTGTCCAGTATGCTCAAACAGTGCACAGGAGCATTCATATACAAAATATCTCCATAATCTAATACAGGCATGAACGTTGCTTCAACTAACTTCTTTTTTACAATAAAGAAAAACAAGATTTATTTCTATAATAAAAACCTAACAAAAGTCTAAGCTTTTTAATTAGATGTTGAATATAAGGTTTAAAAGATAACTTATATATATATATATATATATATATATATATATATTATATATATATATATATATATATATATATATATAACCTCACACAGTCAGCAGTTGAATTCCTTGGTTTTCGAACCTCCATTTCTCCAACGGGTCCCGGCTTCACACCCTAAAAGTAGGGACACATTTAGCACTGTTTTAATGGTGGCTACATATGGATGAACATACATGTGACATACAAACTGACATGCTAGGTAACTCGCTGCTCGGTGTCTGTGCAGCTTTGGACTGGGGGTACAGCAGGAATATCTAGCTGAGAATAGTGTGCAGTCTGATAAAGAAGGGCAACCAAATGATTGCACAGGGCACATCCTGCCACACAGGAGCAATGGGTGCTCACC
>NW_027507291.1:0-55171 GCF_052324685.1 Brachyhypopomus gauderio | reverse complement strand
GAATGAAAAACAGTGTTTGGATGTGATAACAAGCTGTTTTATCATGTTTGTAATGTTACACATGCATTTCCAAACAAGTAGTAAGTCTTGTATTAAGGCGTTCAAAACAGCGTTTGCTGGCGCTGTAAGCGCTCTAAACAGTGTTTCTGAGCATAACTTGTGGCAAAAGTGCAACTTTTGAAGAATGAACTGAAAACTCATATTTTTGTTCCAAAACAGTGTTTGGATGTGATAACAAGCTGTTTTATCATGTTTGTAATGTTACACATGCATTTCCTAACAAGTAGTAAGGCTTGCATTAAGGCGTTCAAAACAGCGTTTGCTGGCGCTGTAAGCGCTCTAAACAGTGTTTCTGAGCATAACTTGTGGCAAAAGTGCAACTTTTGAAGAATGAAAAGAAAACTCATATTTTGTTCCAAAACAGTGTTTGGATGTGATAACAAGCCTGTTTTATCATGTTTGTAATGTTACACATGCATTTCCTAACAAGTAGTAAGGCTTGCATTAAGGCGTTCAAAACAGCGTTTGCTGGCGTTGTAAGAGCTCTAAACAGTGTTTCTGAGCATAACTTGTGGCAAAAGTGCAACTTTTGAAGAATGAAAAGAAAACTCATATTTTGAATGAAAACAGTGTTTGGATGTGATAACAAGCTGTTTTATCATGTTTGTAATGTTACACATGCATTTCCAAACAAGTAGTAAGTCTTGTATTAAGGCGTTCAAAACAGCGTTTGCTGGCGCTGTAAGCGCTCTAAACAGTGTCTCTGAGCATAACTTGTGGCAAAAGTGCAACTTTTGAAGAATGAACTGAAAACTCATATTTTGTTCCAAAACAGTGTTTGGATGTGATAACAAGCTGTTTTATCATGTTTGTAATGTTACACATGCATTTCCTAACAAGTAGTAAGGCTTGCATTAAGGCATTCAAAACAGCGTTTGCTGGCGTTGTAAGAGCTCTAAACAGTGTTTCTGAGCATAACTTGTGGCAAAAGTGCAACTTTTGAAGAATGAAAAGAAAACTCATATTTTGAATGAAAACAGTGTTTGGATGTGATAACAAGCTGTTTTATCATGTTTGTAATGTTACAAATGCATTTCCAAACAAGTAGTAAGTCTTGTATTAAGGGGTTCAAAACAGCGTTTGCTGGCGCTGTAAGCGCTCTAAACAGTTTTTCTGAGCATAACTTGGAGCAAAAGTGCAACTTTTGAAGAATGAACTGAAAACTCATATTTTGTTCTAAAACAGTGTTTGGATGTGATAACAAGCTGTTTTATCATGTTTGTAATGTTACACATGCATTTCCAAACAAGTAGTAAGTCTTGTATTAAGGCGTTCAAAAACAGCGTTTGCTGGCGCTGTAAGCGCTCTAAACAGTGTTTCTGAGCATAACTTGGAGCAAAAGTGCAACTTTTGAAGAATGAACTGAAAACTCATATTTTGTTCTAAAACAGTGTTTGGATGTGATAACAAGCTGTTTTATCATGTTTGTAATGTTACACATGCATTTCCAAACAAGTAGTAAGTCTTGTATTAAGGCGTTCAAAAACAGTGTTTGCTGGCGCTGTAAGCGCTCTAAACAGTTTTTCTGAGCATAACTTGGAGCAAAAGTGCAACTTTTGAAGAATGAACTGAAAACTCATATTTTGTTCTAAAACAGTGTTTGGATGTGATAACAAGCTGTTTTATCATGTTTGTAATGTTACACATGCATTTCCAAACAAGTAGTAAGTCTTGTATTAAGGGGTTCAAAACAGCGTTTGCTGGCGCTGTAAGCGCTCTAAACAGTGTTTCTGAGCATAACTTGTGGCAAAAGTGCAACTTTTGAAGAATGAACTGAAAACTCATATTTTGTTCCAAAACAGTGTTTGGATGTGATAACAAGCTGTTTTATCATGTTTGTAATGTTACACATGCATTTCCTAACAAGTAGTAAGGCTTGCATTAAGGCGTTCAAAACAGTGTTTGCTGGCGCTGTAAGCGCTCTAAACAGTGTTTCTGAGCATAACTTGGAGCAAAAGTGCAACTTTTGTAGAATGAACTGAAAACTCATATTTTGTTCTAAAACAGTGTTTGGATGTGATAACAAGCTGTTTTATCATGTTTGTAATGTTACACATGCATTTCCAAACAAGTAGTAAGTCTTGTATTAAGGCGTTCAAAACAGCGTTTGCTGGCGCTGTAAGCGCTCTAAACAGTGTCTCTGAGCATAACTTGTGGCAAAAGTGCAACTTTTGAAGAATGAACTGAAAACTCATATTTTGTTCCAAAACAGTGTTTGGATGTGATAACAAGCTGTTTTATCATGTTTGTAATGTTACACATGCATTTCCTAACAAGTAGTAAGGCTTGCATTAAGGCGTTCAAAACAGTGTTTGCTGGCGCTGTAAGCGCTCTAAACAGTGTTTCTGAGCATAACTTGGAGCAAAAGTGCAACTTTTGTAGAATGAACTGAAAACTCATATTTTGTTCTAAAACAGTGTTTGGATGTGATAACAAGCTGTTTTATCATGTTTGTAATGTTACACATGCATTTCCAAACAAGTAGTAAGTCTTGTATTAAGGCGTTCAAAAACAGCGTTTGCTGGCACTGTAAGCGCTCTAAACAGTGTTTCTGAGCATAACTTGGAGCAAAAGTGCAACTTTTGAAGAATGAACTGAAAACTCATATTTTGTTCCAAAACAGTGTTTGGATGTGATAACAAGCTGTTTTATCATGTTTGTAATGTTACACATGCATTTCCTAACAAGTAGTAAGGCTTGCATTAAGGCGTTCAAAACAGCGTTTGCTGGCGTTGTAAGAGCTCTAAACAGTGTTTCTGAGCATAACTTGTGGCAAAAGTGCAACTTTTGAAGAATGAAAAGAAAACTCATATTTGAATGAAAACAGTGTTTGGATGTGATAACAAGCTGTTTTATCATGTTTGTAATGTTACACATGCATTTCCAAACAAGTAGTAAGTCTTGTATTAAGGCGTTCAAAACAGCGTTTGCTGGCGCTGTAAGCGCTCTAAACAGTGTCTCTGAGCATAACTTGTGGCAAAAGTGCAACTTTTGAAGAATGAACTGAAAACTCATATTTTGTTCCAAAAACAGTGTTTGGATGTGATAACAAGCTGTTTTATCATGTTTGTAATGTTACACATGCATTTCCTAACAAGTAGTAAGGCTTGCATTAAGGCATTCAAAACAGCGTTTGCTGGCGTTGTAAGAGCTCTAAACAGTGTTTCTGAGCATAACTTGTGGCAAAAGTGCAACTTTTGAAGAATGAAAAGAAAACTCATATTTTGAATGAAAACAGTGTTTGGATGTGATAACAAGCTGTTTTATCATGTTTGTAATGTTACAAATGCATTTCCAAACAAGTAGTAAGTCTTGTATTAAGGGGTTCAAAACAGCGTTTGCTGGCGCTGTAAGCGCTCTAAACAGTTTTTCTGAGCATAACTTGGAGCAAAAGTGCAACTTTTGAAGAATGAACTGAAAACTCATATTTTGTTCTAAAACAGTGTTTGGATGTGATAACAAGCTGTTTTATCATGTTTGTAATGTTACACATGCATTTCCAAACAAGTAGTAAGTCTTGTATTAAGGCGTTCAAAACAGTGTTTGCTGGCGCTGTAAGCGCTCTAAACAGTGTTTCTGAGCATAACTTGGAGCAAAAGTGCAACTTTTGTAGAATGAACTGAAAACTCATATTTTGTTCTAAAACAGTGTTTGGATGTGATAACAAGCTGTTTTATCATGTTTGTAATGTTACACATGCATTTCCAAACAAGTAGTAAGTCTTGTATTAAGGCGTTCAAAACAGCGTTTGCTGGCACTGTAAGCGCTCTAAACAGTGTTTCTGAGCATAACTTGGAGCAAAAGTGCAACTTTTGAAGAATGAACTGAAAACTCATATTTTGTTCCAAAACAGTGTTTGGATGTGATAACAAGCTGTTTTATCATGTTTGTAATGTTACACATGCATTTCCTAACAAGTAGTAAGGCTTGCATTAAGGCATTCAAAACAGCGTTTGCTGGCGTTGTAAGAGCTCTAAACAGTGTTTCTGAGCATAACTTGTGGCAAAAGTGCAACTTTTGAAGAATGAAAAGAAAACTCATATTTTGAATGAAAACAGTGTTTGGATGTGATAACAAGCTGTTTTATCATGTTTGTAATGTTACACATGCATTTCCAAACAAGTAGTAAGTCTTTTATTAAGGCGTTCAAAACAGCGTTTGCTGGCGCTGTAAGCGCTCTAAACAGTGTTTCTGAGCATAACTTGTGGCAAAAGTGCAACTTTTGAAGAATGAACTGAAAACTCATATTTTGAATGAAAACAGTGTTTGGATGTGATAACAAGCTGTTTTATCATGTTTGTAATGTTACACATGCATTTCCAAACAAGTAGTAAGTCTTGTATTAAGGCGTTCAAAACAGCGTTTGCTGGCACTGTAAGCGCTCTAAACAGTGTTTTCTGAGAGCATAACTTGGAGCAAAAGTGCAACTTTTGAAGAATGAACTGAAAACTCATATTTTGTTCCAAAACAGTGTTTGGATGTGATAACAAGCTGTTTTATCATGTTTGTAATGTTACACATGCATTTCCTAACAAGTAGTAAGGCTTGCATTAAGGCATTCAAAACAGCGTTTGCTGGCGTTGTAAGAGCTCTAAACAGTGTTTCTGAGCATAACTTGTGGCAAAAGTGCAACTTTTGAAGAATGAAAAGAAAACTCATATTTTGAATGAAAACAGTGTTTGGATGTGATAACAAGCTGTTTTATCATGTTTGTAATGTTACACATGCATTTCCAAACAAGTAGTAAGTCTTTTATTAAGGCGTTCAAAACAGCGTTTGCTGGCGCTGTAAGCGCTCTAAACAGTGTTTCTGAGCATAACTTGTGGCAAAAGTGCAACTTTTGAAGAATGAACTGAAAACTCATATTTTGAATGAAAACAGTGTTTGGATGTGATAACAAGCTGTTTTATCATGTTTGTAATGTTACACATGCATTTCCAAACAAGTAGTAAGTCTTGTATTAAGGCGTTCAAAACAGCGTTTGCTGGCGCTGTAAGCGCTCTAAACAGTGTTTCTGAGCATAACTTGTGGCAAAAGTGCAACTTTTGAAGAATGAACTGAAAACTCATATTTTGTTCCAAAACAGTGTTTGGATGTGATAACAAGCTGTTTTATCATGTTTGTAATGTTACACATGCATTTCCTAACAAGTAGTAAGGCTTGCATTAAGGCGTTCAAAACAGCGTTTGCTGGCGCTGTAAGCGCTCTAAACAGTGTTTTCTGAGCATAACTTGTGGCAAAAGTGCAACTTTTGAAGAATGAAAAGAAAACTCATATTTTGTTCCAAAACAGTGTTTGGATGTGATAACAAGCTGTTTTATCATGTTTGTAATGTTACACATGCATTTCCTAACAAGTAGTAAGGCTTGCATTAAGGCGTTCAAAACAGCGTTTGCTGGCGTTGTAAGAGCTCTAAACAGTGTTTCTGAGCATAACTTGTGGCAAAAGTGCAACTTTTGAAGAATGAAAAGAAAACTCATATTTTGAATGAAAACAGTGTTTGGATGTGATAACAAGCTGTTTTATCATGTTTGTAATGTTACACATGCATTTCCAAACAAGTAGTAAGTCTTGTATTAAGGCGTTCAAAACAGCGTTTGCTGGCGCTGTAAGCGCTCTAAACAGTGTCTCTGAGCATAAACTTGTGGCAAAAGTGCAACTTTTGAAGAATGAACCTGAAAACTCATATTTTGTTCCAAAACAGTGTTTGGATGTGATAACAAGCTGTTTTATCATGTTTGTAATGTTACACATGCATTTCCTAACAAGTAGTAAGGCTTGCATTAAGGCATTCAAAACAGCGTTTGCTGGCGTTGTAAGAGCTCTAAACAGTGTTTCTGAGCATAACTTGTGGCAAAAGTGCAACTTTTGAAGAATGAAAAGAAAACTCATATTTTGAATGAAAACAGTGTTTGGATGTGATAACAAGCTGTTTTATCATGTTTGTAATGTTACAAATGCATTTCCAAACAAGTAGTAAGTCTTGTATTAAGGGGTTCAAAACAGCGTTTGCTGGCGCTGTAAGCGCTCTAAACAGTTTTTCTGAGCATAACTTGGAGCAAAAGTGCAACTTTTGAAGAATGAACTGAAAACTCATATTTTGTTCTAAAACAGTGTTTGGATGTGATAACAAGCTGTTTTATCATGTTTGTAATGTTACACATGCATTTCCAAACAAGTAGTAAGTCTTGTATTAAGGCGTTCAAAACAGCGTTTGCTGGCGCTGTAAGCGCTCTAAACAGTGTTTCTGAGCATAACTTGGAGCAAAAGTGCAACTTTTGAAGAATGAACTGAAAACTCATATTTTGTTCTAAAACAGTGTTTGGATGTGATAACAAGCTGTTTTATCATGTTTGTAATGTTACACATGCATTTCCAAACAAGTAGTAAGTCTTGTATTAAGGCGTTCAAAACAGTGTTTGCTGGCGCTGTAAGCGCTCTAAACAGTTTTTCTGAGCATAACTTGGAGCAAAAGTGCAACTTTTGAAGAATGAACTGAAAACTCATATTTTGTTCTAAAACAGTGTTTGGATGTGATAACAAGCTGTTTTATCATGTTTGTAATGTTACACATGCATTTCCAAACAAGTAGTAAGTCTTGTATTAAGGGGGTTCAAAACAGCGTTTGCTGGCGCTGTAAGCGCTCTAAACAGTGTTTCTGAGCATAACTTGTGGCAAAAGTGCAACTTTTGAAGAATGAACTGAAAACTCATATTTTGTTCCAAAACAGTGTTTGGATGTGATAACAAGCTGTTTTATCATGTTTGTAATGTTACACATGCATTTCCTAACAAGTAGTAAGGCTTGCATTAAGGCGTTCAAAACAGTGTTTGCTGGCGCTGTAAGCGCTCTAAACAGTGTTTCTGAGCATAACTTGGAGCAAAAGTGCAACTTTTGTAGAATGAACTGAAAACTCATATTTTGTTCTAAAACAGTGTTTGGATGTGATAACAAGCTGTTTTATCATGTTTGTAATGTTACACATGCATTTCCAAACAAGTAGTAAGTCTTGTATTAAGGCGTTCAAAACAGCGTTTGCTGGCACTGTAAGCGCTCTAAACAGTGTTTTCTGAGCATAACTTGGAGCAAAAGTGCAACTTTTGAAGAATGAACTGAAAACTCATATTTTGTTCCAAAACAGTGTTTGGATGTGATAACAAGCTGTTTTATCATGTTTGTAATGTTACACATGCATTTCCTAACAAGTAGTAAGGCTTGCATTAAGGCGTTCAAAACAGTGTTTGCTGGCGCTGTAAGCGCTCTAAACAGTGTTTCTGAGCATAACTTGGAGCAAAAGTGCAACTTTTGTAGAATGAACTGAAAACTCATATTTTGTTCTAAAACAGTGTTTGGATGTGATAACAAGCTGTTTTATCATGTTTGTAATGTTACACATGCATTTCCAAACAAGTAGTAAGTCTTGTATTAAGGCGTTCAAAACAGCGTTTGCTGGCACTGTAAGCGCTCTAAACAGTGTTTCTGAGCATAACTTGGAGCAAAAGTGCAACTTTTGAAGAATGAACTGAAAACTCATATTTTGTTCCAAAACAGTGTTTGGATGTGATAACAAGCTGTTTTATCATGTTTGTAATGTTACACATGCATTTCCTAACAAGTAGTAAGGCTTGCATTAAGGCGTTCAAAACAGCGTTTGCTGGCGTTGTAAGAGCTCTAAACAGTGTTTCTGAGCATAACTTGTGGCAAAAGTGCAACTTTTGAAGAATGAAAAGAAAACTCATATTTTGAATGAAAACAGTGTTTGGATGTGATAACAAGCTGTTTTATCATGTTTGTAATGTTACACATGCATTTCCAAACAAGTAGTAAGTCTTGTATTAAGGGCGTTCAAAACAGCGTTTGCTGGCGCTGTAAGCGCTCTAAACAGTGTTTCTGAGCATAACTTGGAGCAAAAGTGCAACTTTTGAAGAATGAACTGAAAACTCATATTTTGTTCTAAAACAGTGTTTGGATGTGATAACAAGCTGTTTTATCATGTTTGTAATGTTACACATGCATTTCCAAACAAGTAGTAAGTCTTGCATTAAGGCGTTCAAAACAGCGTTTGCTGGCGTTGTAAGAGCTCTAAACACTGTTTCTGAGCATAACTTGTGGCAAAAGTGCAACTTTCAAGAATAAAAAGAAAACTCATATTTTGAATGAAAACAGTGTTTGGATGTGATAACAAGCTGTTTTATCATGTTTGTAATGTTACACATCCATTTTCTAACAAGTAGTAAGTCTTGCATTAAGGCGTTCAAAAACAGCGTTTGCTGGCGCTGTAAGCGCTCTAAACAGTGTTTCTGAGCATAACTTGTGGCAAAAGTGCAACTTTTGAAGAATGAAAAGAAAACTCATATTTTGTTCCAAAACAGTGTTTGGATGTGATAACAAGCTGTTTTATCATGTTTGTAATGTTACACATGCATTTCCTAACAAGTAGTAAGGCTTGCATTAAGGCGTTCAAAACAGCGTTTGCTGGCGTTGTAAGAGCTCTAAACAGTGTTTCTGAGCATAACTTGTGGCAAAAGTGCAACTTTTGAAGAATGAAAACGAAAACTCATATTTTGAATGAAAACAGTGTTTGGATGTGATAACAAGCTGTTTTATCATGTTTGTAATGTTACACATGCATTTCCAAACAAGTAGTAAGTCTTGTATTAAGGCGTTCAAAACAGCGTTTGCTGGCGCTGTAAGCGCTCTAAACAGTGTCTCTGAGCATAACTTGTGGCAAAAGTGCAACTTTTGAAGAATGAACTGAAAACTCATATTTTGTTCCAAAACAGTGTTTGGATGTGATAACAAGCTGTTTTATCATGTTTGTAATGTTACACATGCATTTCCTAACAAGTAGTAAGGCTTGCATTAAGGCATTCAAAACAGCGTTTGCTGGCGTTGTAAGAGCTCTAAACAGTGTTTCTGAGCATAACTTGTGGCAAAAGTGCAACTTTTGAAGAATGAAAAGAAAACTCATATTTTGAATGAAAACAGTGTTTGGATGTGATAACAAGCTGTTTTATCATGTTTGTAATGTTACAAATGCATTTCCAAACAAGTAGTAAGTCTTTGTATTAAGGGGTTCAAAACAGCGTTTTGCTGGCGCTGTAAGCGCTCTAAACAGTTTTTCTGAGCATAACTTGGAGCAAAAGTGCAACTTTTGAAGAATGAACTGAAAACTCATATTTTGTTCTAAAACAGTGTTTGGATGTGATAACAAGCTGTTTTATCATGTTTGTAATGTTACACATGCATTTCCAAACAAGTAGTAAGTCTTGTATTAAGGCGTTCAAAACAGCGTTTGCTGGCGCTGTAAGCGCTCTAAACAGTGTTTCTGAGCATAACTTGGAGCAAAAGTGCAACTTTTGAAGAATGAACTGAAAACTCATATTTTGTTCTAAAACAGTGTTTGGATGTGATAACAAGCTGTTTTATCATGTTTGTAATGTTACACATGCATTTCCAAACAAGTAGTAAGTCTTGTATTAAGGGCGTTCAAAACAGCGTTTGCTGGCGCTGTAAGCGCTCTAAACAGTGTTTCTGAGCATAACTTGGAGCAAAAGTGCAACTTTTGAAGAATGAACTGAAAACTCATATTTTGTTCTAAAACAGTGTTTGGATGTGATAACAAGCTGTTTTATCATGTTTGTAATGTTACACATGCATTTCCAAACAAGTAGTAAGTCTTGTATTAAGGGGTTCAAAACAGCGTTTGCTGGCGCTGTAAGCGCTCTAAACAGTGTTTCTGAGCATAACCTTGTGGCAAAAGTGCAACTTTTGAAGAATGAACTGAAAACTCATATTTTGTTCCAAAACAGTGTTTGGATGTGATAACAAGCTGTTTTATCATGTTTGTAATGTTACACATGCATTTCCTAACAAGTAGTAAGGCTTGCATTAAGGCGTTCAAAACAGTGTTTGCTGGCGCTGTAAGCGCTCTAAACAGTGTTTCTGAGCATAACTTGGAGCAAAAGTGCAACTTTTGTAGAATGAACTGAAAACTCATATTTTGTTCTAAAACAGTGTTTGGATGTGATAACAAGCTGTTTTATCATGTTTGTAATGTTACACATGCATTTCCAAACAAGTAGTAAGTCTTGTATTAAGGCGTTCAAAACAGTGTTTGCTGGCGCTGTAAGCGCTCTAAACAGTGTTTCTGAGCATAACTTGGAGCAAAAGTGCAACTTTTGTAGAATGAACTGAAAACTCATATTTTGTTCTAAAACAGTGTTTGGATGTGATAACAAGCTGTTTTATCATGTTTGTAATGTTACACATGCATTTCCAAACAAGTAGTAAGTCTTGTATTAAGGCGTTCAAAACAGCGTTTGCTGGCACTGTAAGCGCTCTAAACAGTGTTTCTGAGCATAACTTGGAGCAAAAGTGCAACTTTTGAAGAATGAACTGAAAACTCATATTTTGTTCCAAAACAGTGTTTGGATGTGATAACAAGCTGTTTTATCATGTTTGTAATGTTACACATGCATTTCCTAACAAGTAGTAAGGCTTGCATTAAGGCATTCAAAACAGCGTTTGCTGGCGTTGTAAGAGCTCTAAACAGTGTTTCTGAGCATAACTTGTGGCAAAAGTGCAACTTTTGAAGAATGAAAAGAAAACTCATATTTTGAATGAAAACAGTGTTTGGATGTGATAACAAGCTGTTTTATCATGTTTGTAATGTTACACATGCATTTCCAAACAAGTAGTAAGTCTTTTATTAAGGCGTTCAAAACAGCGTTTGCTGGCGCTGTAAGCGCTCTAAACAGTGTTTCTGAGCATAACTTGTGGCAAAAGTGCAACTTTTGAAGAATGAACTGAAAACTCATATTTGAATGAAAACAGTGTTTGGATGTGATAACAAGCTGTTTTATCATGTTTGTAATGTTACACATGCATTTCCAAACAAGTAGTAAGTCTTGTATTAAGGCGTTCAAAACAGCGTTTGCTGGCACTGTAAGCGCTCTAAACAGTGTTTCCTGAGCATAACTTGGAGCAAAAGTGCAACTTTTGAAGAATGAACTGAAAACTCATATTTTGTTCCAAAACAGTGTTTGGATGTGATAACAAGCTGTTTTATCATGTTTGTAATGTTACACATGCATTTCCTAACAAGTAGTAAGGCTTGCATTAAGGCATTCAAAACAGCGTTTGCTGGCGTTGTAAGAGCTCTAAACAGTGTTTCTGAGCATAACTTGTGGCAAAAGTGCAACTTTTGAAGAATGAAAAGAAAACTCATATTTTGAATGAAAACAGTGTTTGGATGTGATAACAAGCTGTTTTATCATGTTTGTAATGTTACACATGCATTTCCAAACAAGTAGTAAGTCTTTTATTAAGGCGTTCAAAACAGCGTTTGCTGGCGCTGTAAGCGCTCTAAACAGTGTTTCTGAGCATAACTTGTGGCAAAAGTGCAACTTTTGAAGAATGAACTGAAAACTCATATTTTGAATGAAAACAGTGTTTGGATGTGATAACAAGCTGTTTTATCATGTTTGTAATGTTACACATGCATTTCCAAACAAGTAGTAAGTCTTGTATTAAGGCGTTCAAAACAGCGTTTGCTGGCGCTGTAAGCGCTCTAAACAGTGTTTCTGAGCATAACTTGTGGCAAAAGTGCAACTTTTGAAGGAATGAACTGAAAACTCATATTTTGTTCCAAAACAGTGTTTGGATGTGATAACAAGCTGTTTTATCATGTTTGTAATGTTACACATGCATTTCCTAACAAGTAGTAAGGCTTGCATTAAGGCGTTCAAAACAGCGTTTGCTGGCGCTGTAAGCGCTCTAAACAGTGTTTCTGAGCATAACTTGTGGCAAAAGTGCAACTTTTGAAGAATGAAAAGAAAACTCATATTTTGTTCCAAAACAGTGTTTGGATGTGATAACAAGCTGTTTTATCATGTTTGTAATGTTACACATGCATTTCCTAACAAGTAGTAAGGCTTGCATTAAGGCGTTCAAAACAGCGTTTGCTGGCGTTGTAAGAGCTCTAAACAGTGTTTCTGAGCATAACTTGTGGCAAAAGTGCAACTTTTGAAGAATGAAAAGAAAACTCATATTTTGAATGAAAACAGTGTTTGGATGTGATAACAAGCTGTTTTATCATGTTTGTAATGTTACACATGCATTTCCAAACAAGTAGTAAGTCTTGTATTAAGGCGTTCAAAACAGCGTTTGCTGGCGCTGTAAGCGCTCTAAACAGTGTCTCTGAGCATAACTTGTGGCAAAAGTGCAACTTTTGAAGAATGAACTGAAAACTCATATTTTGTTCCAAAACAGTGTTTGGATGTGATAACAAGCTGTTTTATCATGTTTGTAATGTTACACATGCATTTCCTAACAAGTAGTAAGGCTTGCATTAAGGCATTCAAAACAGCGTTTGCTGGCGTTGTAAGAGCTCTAAACAGTGTTTCTGAGCATAACTTGTGGCAAAAGTGCAACTTTTGAAGAATGAAAAGAAAACTCATATTTTGAATGAAAACAGTGTTTGGATGTGATAACAAGCTGTTTTATCATGTTTGTAATGTTACAAATGCATTTCCAAACAAGTAGTAAGTCTTGTATTAAGGGGTTCAAAACAGCGTTTGCTGGCGCTGTAAGCGCTCTAAACAGTTTTTCTGAGCATAACTTGGAGCAAAAGTGCAACTTTTGAAGAATGAACTGAAAACTCATATTTTGTTCTAAAACAGTGTTTGGATGTGATAACAAGCTGTTTTATCATGTTTGTAATGTTACACATGCATTTCCAAACAAGTAGTAAGTCTTGTATTAAGGCGTTCAAAACAGCGTTTGCTGGCGCTGTAAGCGCTCTAAACAGTGTTTCTGAGCATAACTTGGAGCAAAAGTGCAACTTTTGAAGAATGAACTGAAAACTCATATTTTGTTCTAAAACAGTGTTTGGATGTGATAACAAGCTGTTTTATCATGTTTGTAATGTTACACATGCATTTCCAAACAAGTAGTAAGTCTTGTATTAAGGCGTTCAAAACAGTGTTTGCTGGCGCTGTAAGCGCTCTAAACAGTTTTTTCTGAGCATAACTTGGAGCAAAAGTGCAACTTTTGAAGAATGAACTGAAAACTCATATTTTGTTCTAAAACAGTGTTTGGATGTGATAACAAGCTGTTTTATCATGTTTGTAATGTTACACATGCATTTCCAAACAAGTAGTAAGTCTTGTATTAAGGGGTTCAAAACAGCGTTTGCTGGCGCTGTAAGCGCTCTAAACAGTGTTTCTGAGCATAACTTGTGGCAAAAGTGCAACTTTTGAAGAATGAACTGAAAACTCATATTTTGTTCCAAAACAGTGTTTGGATGTGATAACAAGCTGTTTTATCATGTTTGTAATGTTACACATGCATTTCCTAACAAGTAGTAAGGCTTGCATTAAGGCGTTCAAAACAGTGTTTGCTGGCGCTGTAAGCGCTCTAAACAGTGTTTCTGAGCATAACTTGGAGCAAAAGTGCAACTTTTGTAGAATGAACTGAAAACTCATATTTTGTTCTAAAACAGTGTTTGGATGTGATAACAAGCTGTTTTATCATGTTTGTAATGTTACACATGCATTTCCAAACAAGTAGTAAGTCTTGTATTAAGGCGTTCAAAACAGCGTTTGCTGGCACTGTAAGCGCTCTAAACAGTGTTTCTGAGCATAACTTGGAGCAAAAGTGCAACTTTTGAAGAATGAACTGAAAACTCATATTTTGTTCCAAAACAGTGTTTGGATGTGATAACAAGCTGTTTTATCATGTTTGTAATGTTACACATGCATTTCCTAACAAGTAGTAAGGCTTGCATTAAGGCGTTCAAAACAGTGTTTGCTGGCGCTGTAAGCGCTCTAAACAGTGTTTCTGAGCATAACTTGGAGCAAAAGTGCAACTTTTGTAGAATGAACTGAAAACTCATATTTTGTTCTAAAACAGTGTTTGGATGTGATAACAAGCTGTTTTATCATGTTTGTAATGTTACACATGCATTTCCAAACAAGTAGTAAGTCTTGTATTAAGGCGTTCAAAACAGCGTTTGCTGGCACTGTAAGCGCTCTAAACAGTGTTTCTGAGCATAACTTGGAGCAAAAGTGCAACTTTTGAAGAATGAACTGAAAACTCATATTTTGTTCCAAAACAGTGTTTGGATGTGATAACAAGCTGTTTTATCATGTTTGTAATGTTACACATGCATTTCCTAACAAGTAGTAAGGCTTGCATTAAGGCGTTCAAAACAGCGTTTGCTGGCGTTGTAAGAGCTCTAAACAGTGTTTCTGAGCATAACTTGTGGCAAAAGTGCAACTTTTGAAGAATGAAAAGAAAACTCATATTTTGAATGAAAACAGTGTTTGGATGTGATAACAAGCTGTTTTATCATGTTTGTAATGTTACACATGCATTTCCAAACAAGTAGTAAGTCTTGTATTAAGGCGTTCAAAACAGCGTTTGCTGGCGCTGTAAGCGCTCTAAACAGTGTTTCTGAGCATAACTTGGAGCAAAAGTGCAACTTTTGAAGAATGAACTGAAAACTCATATTTTGTTCTAAAACAGTGTTTGGATGTGATAACAAGCTGTTTTATCATGTTTGTAATGTTACACATGCATTTCCAAACAAGTAGTAAGTCTTGCATTAAGGCGTTCAAAACAGCGTTTGCTGGCGTTGTAAGAGCTCTAAACACTGTTTCTGAGCATAACTTGTGGCAAAAGTGCAACTTTTCAAGAATAAAAAGAAAACTCATATTTTGAATGAAAACAGTGTTTGGATGTGATAACAAGCTGTTTTATCATGTTTGTAATGTTACACATCCATTTTCTAACAAGTAGTAAGTCTTGCATTAAGGCGTTCAAAACAGCGTTTGCTGGCGCTGTAAGCGCTCTAAAACAGTGTTTCTGAGCATAACTTGTGGCAAAAGTGCAACTTTTGAAGAATGAAAAGAAAACTCATATTTTGTTCCAAAACAGTGTTTGGATGTGATAACAAGCTGTTTTATCATGTTTGTAATGTTACACATGCATTTCCTAACAAGTAGTAAGGCTTGCATTAAGGCGTTCAAAACAGCGTTTGCTGGCGTTGTAAGAGCTCTAAACAGTGTTTCTGAGCATAACTTGTGGCAAAAGTGCAACTTTTGAAGAATGAAAAGAAAACTCATATTTTGAATGAAAACAGTGTTTGGATGTGATAACAAGCTGTTTTATCATGTTTGTAATGTTACACATGCATTTCCAAACAAGTAGTAAGTCTTGTATTAAGGCGTTCAAAACAGCGTTTGCTGGCGCTGTAAGCGCTCTAAACAGTGTCTCTGAGCATAACTTGTGGCAAAAGTGCAACTTTTGAAGAATGAACTGAAAACTCATATTTTGTTCCAAAACAGTGTTTGGATGTGATAACAAGCTGTTTTATCATGTTTGTAATGTTACACATGCATTTCCTAACAAGTAGTAAGGCTTGCATTAAGGCATTCAAAACAGCGGTTTGCTGGCGTTGTAAGAGCTCTAAACAGTGTTTCTGAGCATAACTTGTGGCAAAAGTGCAACTTTTGAAGAATGAAAAGAAAACTCATATTTTGAATGAAAACAGTGTTTGGATGTGATAACAAGCTGTTTTATCATGTTTGTAATGTTACAAATGCATTTCCAAACAAGTAGTAAGTCTTGTATTAAGGGGTTCAAAACAGCGTTTGCTGGCGCTGTAAGCGCTCTAAACAGTTTTTCTGAGCATAACTTGGAGCAAAAGTGCAACTTTTGAAGAATGAACTGAAAACTCATATTTTGTTCTAAAACAGTGTTTGGATGTGATAACAAGCTGTTTTATCATGTTTGTAATGTTACACATGCATTTCCAAACAAGTAGTAAGTCTTGTATTAAGGCGTTCAAAACAGCGTTTGCTGGCGCTGTAAGCGCTCTAAACAGTGTTTCTGAGCATAACTTGGAGCAAAAGTGCAACTTTTGAAGAATGAACTGAAAACTCATATTTTGTTCTAAAACAGTGTTTGGATGTGATAACAAGCTGTTTTATCATGTTTGTAATGTTACACATGCATTTCCAAACAAGTAGTAAGTCTTGTATTAAGGCGTTCAAAACAGCGTTTGCTGGCGCTGTAAGCGCTCTAAACAGTGTTTCTGAGCATAACTTGGAGCAAAAGTGCAACTTTTGAAGAATGAACTGAAAACTCATATTTTGTTCTAAAACAGTGTTTGGATGTGATAACAAGCTGTTTTATCATGTTTGTAATGTTACACATGCATTTCCAAACAAGTAGTAAGTCTTGTATTAAGGGGTTCAAAACAGCGTTTGCTGGCGCTGTAAGCGCTCTAAACAGTGTTTCTGAGCATAACTTGTGGCAAAAGTGCAACTTTTGAAGAATGAACTGAAAACTCATATTTTGTTCCAAAACAGTGTTTGGATGTGATAACAAGCTGTTTTATCATGTTTGTAATGTTACACATGCATTTCCTAACAAGTAGTAAGGCTTGCATTAAGGCGTTCAAAACAGTGTTTGCTGGCGCTGTAAGCGCTCTAAACAGTGTTTCTGAGCATAACTTGGAGCAAAAGTGCAACTTTTGTAGAATGAACTGAAAACTCATATTTTGTTCTAAAACAGTGTTTGGATGTGATAACAAGCTGTTTTATCATGTTTGTAATGTTACACATGCATTTCCAAACAAGTAGTAAGTCTTGTATTAAGGCGTTCAAAACAGCGTTTGCTGGCACTGTAAGCGCTCTAAACAGTGTTTCTGAGCATAACTTGGAGCAAAAGTGCAACTTTTGAAGAATGAACTGAAAACTCATATTTTGTTCCAAAACAGTGTTTGGATGTGATAACAAGCTGTTTTATCATGTTTGTAATGTTACACATGCATTTCCTAACAAGTAGTAAGGCTTGCATTAAGGCGTTCAAAACAGCGTTTGCTGGCGTTGTAAGAGCTCTAAACAGTGTTTCTGAGCATAACTTGTGGCAAAAGTGCAACTTTTGAAGAATGAAAAGAAAACTCATATTTTGAATGAAAACAGTGTTTGGATGTGATAACAAGCTGTTTTATCATGTTTGTAATGTTACACATGCATTTCCAAACAAGTAGTAAGTCTTGTATTAAGGCGTTCAAAACCGCGTTTGCTGGCGCTGTAAGCGCTCTAAACAGTGTCTCTGAGCATAACTTGTGGCAAAAGTGCAACTTTTGAAGAATGAACTGAAAACTCATATTTTGTTCCAAAACAGTGTTTGGATGTGATAACAAGCTGTTTTATCATGTTTGTAATGTTACACATGCATTTCCTAACAAGTAGTAAGGCTTGCATTAAGGCATTCAAAACAGCGTTTGCTGGCGTTGTAAGAGCTCTAAACAGTGTTTCTGAGCATAACTTGTGGCAAAAGTGCAACTTTTGAAGAATGAAAAGAAAACTCATATTTTGAATGAAAACAGTGTTTGGATGTGATAACAAGCTGTTTTATCATGTTTGTAATGTTACAAATGCATTTCCAAACAAGTAGTAAGTCTTGTATTAAGGGGTTCAAAACAGCGTTTGCTGGCGCTGTAAGCGCTCTAAACAGTTTTTCTGAGCATAACTTGGAGCAAAAGTGCAACTTTTGAAGAATGAACTGAAAACTCATATTTTGTTCTAAAACAGTGTTTGGATGTGATAACAAGCTGTTTTATCATGTTTGTAATGTTACACATGCATTTCCAAACAAGTAGTAAGTCTTGTATTAAGGCGTTCAAAACAGTGTTTGCTGGCGCTGTAAGCGCTCTAAACAGTGTTTTCTGAGCATAACTTGTGGCAAAAGTGCAACTTTTGAAGAATGAACTGAAAACTCATATTTTGAATGAAAACAGTGTTTGGATGTGATAACAAGCTGTTTTATCATGTTTGTAATGTTACACATGCATTTCCAAACAAGTAGTAAGTCTTGTATTAAGGCGTCAAAACAGCGTTTGCTGGCGCTGTAAGCGCTCTAAACAGTGTTTCTGAGCATAACTTGTGGCAAAAGTGCAACTTTTGAAGAATGAACTGAAAACTCATATTTTGTTCCAAAACAGTGTTTGGATGTGATAACAAGCTGTTTTATCATGTTTGTAATGTTACACATGCATTTCCTAACAAGTAGTAAGGCTTGCATTAAGGCGTTCAAAACAGCGTTTGCTGGCGCTGTAAGCGCTCTAAACAGTGTTTCTGAGCATAACTTGTGGCAAAAGTGCAACTTTTGAAGAATGAAAAGAAAACTCATATTTTGTTCCAAAACAGTGTTTGGATGTGATAACAAGCTGTTTTATCATGTTTGTAATGTTACACATGCATTCCTAACAAGTAGTAAGGCTTGCATTAAGGCGTTCAAAACAGCGTTTGCTGGCGTTGTAAGAGCTCTAAACAGTGTTTCTGAGCATAACTTGTGGCAAAAGTGCACTTTTGAAGAATGAAAAGAAAACTCATATTTTGAATGAAAACAGTGTTTGGATGTGATAACAAGCTGTTTTATCATGTTTGTAATGTTACACATGCATTTCCAAACAAGTAGTAAGTCTTGTATTAAGGCGTTCAAAACAGCGTTTGCTGGCGCTGTAAGCGCTCTAAACAGTGTCTCTGAGCATAACTTGTGGCAAAAGTGCAACTTTTGAAGAATGAACTGAAAACTCATATTTTGTTCCAAAACAGTGTTTGGATGTGATAACAAGCTGTTTTATCATGTTTGTAATGTTACACATGCATTTCCTAACAAGTAGTAAGGCTTGCATTAAGGCATTCAAAACAGCGTTTGCTGGCGTTGTAAGAGCTCTAAACAGTGTTTCTGAGCATAACTTGTGGCAAAAGTGCAACTTTTGAAGAATGAAAAGAAAACTCATATTTTGAATGAAAACAGTGTTTGGATGTGATAACAAGCTGTTTTATCATGTTGTAATGTTACAAATGCATTTCCAAACAAGTAGTAAGTCTTGTATTAAGGGGTTCAAAACAGCGTTTGCTGGCGCTGTAAGCGCTCTAAACAGTTTTTCTGAGCATAACTTGGAGCAAAAGTGCAACTTTTGAAGAATGAACTGAAAACTCATATTTTGTTCTAAACAGTGTTTGGATGTGATAACAAGCTGTTTTATCATGTTTGTAATGTTACACATGCATTCCAAACAAGTAGTAAGTCTTGTATTAAGGCGTTCAAAACAGCGTTTGCTGGCGCTGTAAGCGCTCTAAACAGTGTTTCTGAGCATAACTTGGAGCAAAAGTGCAACTTTTGAAGAATGAACTGAAAACTCATATTTTGTTCTAAAACAGTGTTTGGATGTGATAACAAGCTGTTTTATCATGTTTGTAATGTTACACATGCATTTCCAAACAAGTAGTAAGTCTTGTATTAAGGCGTTCAAAACAGTGTTTGCTGGCGCTGTAAGCGCTCTAAACAGTTTTTCTGAGCATAACTTGGAGCAAAAGTGCAACTTTGAAGAATGCACTGAAAACTCATATTTTGTTCTAAAACAGTGTTTGGATGTGATAACAAGCTGTTTTTATCATGTTTGTAATGTTACACATGCATTTCCAAACAAGTAGTAAGTCTTGTATTAAGGGGTTCAAAACAGCGTTTGCTGGCGCTGTAAGCGCTCTAAAACAGTGTTTCTGAGCATAACTTGTGGCAAAAGTGCAACTTTTGAAGAATGAACTGAAAACTCATATTTTGTTCCAAAACAGTGTTTGGATGTGATAAACAAGCTGTTTTATCATGTTTGTAATGTACACATGCATTTCCTAACAAGTAGTAAGGCTTGCATTAAGGCGTTCAAAACAGTGTTTGCTGGCGCTGTAAGCGCTCTAAACAGTGTTTCTGAGCATAACTTGGAGCAAAAGTGCAACTTTTGTAGAATGAACTGAAAACTCATATTTTGTTCTAAAACAGTGTTTGGATGTGATAACAAGCTGTTTTATCATGTTTGTAATGTTACACATGCATTTCCAAACAAGTAGTAAGTCTTGTATTAAGGCGTTCAAAACAGCGTTTGCTGGCACTGTAAGCGCTCTAAACAGTGTTTCTGAGCATAACTTGGAGCAAAAGTGCAACTTTTGAAGAATGAACTGAAAACTCATATTTTGTTCCAAAACAGTGTTTGGATGTGATAACAAGCTGTTTTATCATGTTTGTAATGTTACAACATGCATTTCCTAACAAGTAGTAAGGCTTGCATTAAGGCGTTCAAAACAGTGTTTGCTGGCGCTGTAAGCGCTCTAAACAGTGTTTTCTGAGCATAACTTGGAGCAAAAGTGCAACTTTTGTAGAATGAACTGAAAACTCATATTTTGTTCTAAAACAGTGTTTGGATGTGATAACAAGCTGTTTTATCATGTTTGTAATGTTACACATGCATTTCCAAACAAGTAGTAAGTCTTGTATTAAGGCGTTCAAAACAGCGTTTGCTGGCACTGTAAGCGCTCTAAACAGTGTTTCTGAGCATAACTTGGAGCAAAAGTGCAACTTTTGAAGAATGAACTGAAAACTCATATTTTGTTCCAAAACAGTGTTTGGATGTGATAACAAGCTGTTTTATCATGTTTGTAATGTTACACATGCATTTCCTAACAAGTAGTAAGGCTTGCATTAAGGCGTTCAAAACAGCGTTTGCTGGCGTTGTAAGAGCTCTAAACAGTGTTTCTGAGCATAACTTGTGGCAAAAGTGCAACTTTTGAAGAATGAAAAGAAAACTCATATTTGAATGAAAACAGTGTTTGGATGTGATAACAAGCTGTTTTATCATGTTTGTAATGTTACACATGCATTTCCAAACAAGTAGTAAGTCTTGTATTAAGGCGTTCAAAACAGCGTTTGCTGGCGCTGTAAGCGCTCTAAACAGTGTTTCTGAGCATAACTTGGAGCAAAAGTGCAACTTTTGAGAAATGAACTGAAAACTCATATTTTGTTCTAAAACAGTGTTTGGATGTGATAACAAGCTGTTTTATCATGTTTGTAATGTTACACATGCATTCCAAACAAGTAGTAAGTCTTGCATTAAGGCGTTCAAAACAGCGTTTGCTGGCGTTGTAAGAGCTCTAAACACTGTTTCTGAGCATAACTTGTGGCAAAAGTGCAACTTTTCAAGAATAAAAAGAAAACTCATATTTTGAATGAAAACAGTGTTTGGATGTGATAACAAGCTGTTTTATCATGTTTGTAATGTTACACATCCATTTTCTAACAAGTAGTAAGTCTTGCATTAAGGCGTTCAAAACAGCGTTTGCTGGCGCTGTAAGCGCTCTAAACAGTGTTTCTTAGCATAACTTGTGGCAAAAGTGCAACTTTTGAAGAATGAAAAGAAAACTCATATTTTGTTCCAAAACAGTGTTTGGATGTGATAACAAGCTGTTTTATCATGTTTGTAATGTTACACATGCATTTCCTAACAAGTAGTAAGGCTTGCATTAAGGCGTTCAAAACAGCGTTTGCTGGCGTTGTAAGAGCTCTAAACAGTGTTTCTGAGCATAACTTGTGGCAAAAGTGCAACTTTTGAAGAATGAAAAGAAAACTCATATTTTGAATGAAAACAGTGTTTGGATGTGATAACAAGCTGTTTTATCATGTTTGTAATGTTACACATGCATTTCCAAACAAGTAGTAAGTCTTGTATTAAGGCGTTCAAAACAGCGTTTTGCTGGCGCTGTAAGCGCTCTAAACAGTGTCTCTGAGCATAACTTGTGGCAAAAGTGCAACTTTTGAAGAATGAACTGAAAACTCATATTTTGTTCCAAAACAGTGTTTGGATGTGATAACAAGCTGTTTTATCATGTTTGTAATGTTACACATGCATTTCCTAACAAGTAGTAAGGCTTGCATTAAGGCATTCAAAACAGCGTTTGCTGGCGTTGTAAGAGCTCTAAACAGTGTTTCTGAGCATAACTTGTGGCAAAAGTGCAACTTTTGAAGAATGAAAAGAAAACTCATATTTTGAATGAAAACAGTGTTTGGATGTGATAACAAGCTGTTTTATCATGTTTGTAATGTTACAAATGCATTTCCAAACAAGTAGTAAGTCTTGTATTAAGGGGTTCAAAACAGCGTTTGCTGGCGCTGTAAGCGCTCTAAACAGTTTTTCTGAGCATAACTTGGAGCAAAAGTGCAACTTTTGAAGAATGAACTGAAAACTCATATTTTGTTCTAAAACAGTGTTTGGATGTGATAACAAGCTGTTTTATCATGTTTGTAATGTTACACATGCATTTCCAAACAAGTAGTAAGTCTTGTATTAAGGCGTTCAAAACAGCGTTTGCTGGCGCTGTAAGCGCTCTAAACAGTGTTTCTGAGCATAACTTGGAGCAAAAGTGCAACTTTTGAAGAATGAACTGAAAACTCATATTTTGTTCTAAAACAGTGTTTGGATGTGATAACAAGCTGTTTTATCATGTTTGTAATGTTACACATGCATTTCCAAACAAGTAGTAAGTCTTGTATTAAGGCGTTCAAAACAGCGTTTGCTGGCGCTGTAAGCGCTCTAAACAGTGTTTCTGAGCATAACTTGGAGCAAAAGTGCAACTTTTGAAGAATGAACTGAAAACTCATATTTTGTTCTAAAACAGTGTTTGGATGTGATAACAAGCTGTTTTATCATGTTTGTAATGTTACACATGCATTTCCAAACAAGTAGTAAGTCTTGTATTAAAGGGGTTCAAAACAGCGTTTGCTGGCGCTGTAAGCGCTCTAAACAGTGTTTCTGAGCATAACTTGTGGCAAAAGTGCAACTTTTGATGAATGAACTGAAAACTCATATTTTGTTCCAAAACAGTGTTTGGATGTGATAACAAGCTGTTTTATCATGTTTGTAATGTTACACATGCATTTCCTAACAAGTAGTAAGGCTTGCATTAAGGCGTTCAAAACAGTGTTTGCTGGCGCTGTAAGCGCTCTAAACAGTGTTTCTGAGCATAACTTGGAGCAAAAGTGCAACTTTTGTAGAATGAACTGAAAACTCATATTTTGTTCTAAAACAGTGTTTGGATGTGATAACAAGCTGTTTTATCATGTTTGTAATGTTACACATGCATTTCCAAACAAGTAGTAAGTCTTGTATTAAGGCGTTCAAAACAGCGTTTGCTGGCACTGTAAGCGCTCTAAACAGTGTTTCTGAGCATAACTTGGAGCAAAAGTGCAACTTTTGAAGAATGAACTGAAAACTCATATTTTGTTCCAAAACAGTGTTTGGATGTGATAACAAGCTGTTTTATCATGTTTGTAATGTTACACATGCATTTCCTAACAAGTAGTAAGGCTTGCATTAAGGCGTTCAAAACAGCGTTTGCTGGCGTTGTAAGAGCTCTAAACAGTGTTTCTGAGCATAACTTGTGGCAAAAGTGCAACTTTTGAAGAATGAAAAGAAAACTCATATTTTGAATGAAAACAGTGTTTGGATGTGATAACAAGCTGTTTTATCATGTTTGTAATGTTACACATGCATTTCCAAACAAGTAGTAAGTCTTGTATTAAGGCGTTCAAAACCGCGTTTGCTGGCGCTGTAAGCGCTCTAAACAGTGTCTCTGAGCATAACTTGTGGCAAAAGTGCAACTTTTGAAGAATGAACTGAAAACTCATATTTTGTTCCAAAACAGTGTTTGGATGTGATAACAAGCTGTTTTATCATGTTTGTAATGTTACACATGCATTTCCTAACAAGTAGTAAGGCTTGCATTAAGGCATTCAAAACAGCGTTTGCTGGCGTTGTAAGAGCTCTAAACAGTGTTTCTGAGCATAACTTGTGGCAAAAGTGCAACTTTTGAAGAATGAAAAGAAAACTCATATTTTGAATGAAAACAGTGTTTGGATGTGATAACAAGCTGTTTTATCATGTTTGTAATGTTACAAATGCATTTCCAAACAAGTAGTAAGTCTTGTATTAAGGGGTTCAAAACAGCGTTTGCTGGCGCTGTAACGCGCTCTAAACAGTTTTTCTGAGCATAACTTGGAGCAAAAGTGCAACTTTTTGAAGAATGACCTGAAAACTCATATTTTGTTCTAAAACAGTGTTTGGATGTGATAACAAGCTGTTTTATCATGTTTGTAATGTTACACATGCATTTCCAAACAAGTAGTAAGTCTTGTATTAAGGCGTTCAAAACAGTGTTTGCTGGCGCTGTAAGCGCTCTAAACAGTGTTTCTGAGCATAACTTGGAGCAAAAGTGCAACTTTTGTAGAATGAACTGAAAACTCATATTTTGTTCTAAAACAGTGTTTGGATGTGATAACAAGCTGTTTTATCATGTTTGTAATGTTACACATGCATTTCCAAACAAGTAGTAAGTCTTGTATTAAGGCGTTCAAAACAGCGTTTGCTGGCACTGTAAGCGCTCTAAACAGTGTTTCTGAGCATAACTTGGAGCAAAAGTGCAACTTTTGAAGAATGAACTGAAAACTCATATTTTGTTCCAAAACAGTGTTTGGATGTGATAACAAGCTGTTTTATCATGTTTGTAATGTTACACATGCATTTCCTAACAAGTAGTAAGGCTTGCATTAAGGCGTTCAAAACCAGCGTTTGCTGGCGCTGTAAGCGCTCTAAACAGTGTTTCTGAGCATAACTTGTGGCAAAAGTGCAACTTTTGAAGAATGAACTGAAAACTCATATTTTGTTCCAAAACAGTGTTTGGATGTGATAACAAGCTGTTTTATCATGTTTGTAATGTTACACATGCATTTCCTAACAAGTAGTAAGGCTTGCATTAAGGCGTTCAAAACAGCGTTTGCTGGCGTTGTAAGAGCTCTAAACAGTGTTTCTGAGCATAACTTGTGGCAAAAGTGCAACTTTTGAAGAATGAAAAGAAAACTCATATTTTGAATGAAAACAGTGTTTGGATGTGATAACAAGCTGTTTTATCTTGTTTGTAATGTTACACATGCATTTCCAAACAAGTAGTAAGTCTTGTATTAAGGCGTTCAAAACAGTGTTTGCTGGCGCTGTAAGCGCTCTAAACAGTGTTTCTGAGCATAACTTGGAGCAAAAGTGCAACTTTTGTAGAATGAACTGAAAACTCATATTTTGTTCTAAAACAGTGTTGGATGTGATAACAAGCTGTTTTATCATGTTTGTAATGTTACACATGCATTTCCAAACAAGTAGTAAGTCTTGTATTAAGGCGTTCAAAACAGCGTTTGCTGGCACTGTAAGCGCTCTAAACAGTGTTTCTGAGCATAACTTGGAGCAAAAGTGCAACTTTTGAAGAATGAACTGAAAACTCATATTTTGTTCTAAAACAGTGTTTGGATGTGATAACAAGCTGTTTTATCATGTTTGTAATGTTACACATGCATTTCCAAACAAGTAGTAAGTCTTGCATTAAGGCGTTCAAAACAGCGTTTGCTGGCGTTGTAAGAGCTCTAAACACTGTTTCTGAGCATAACTTGTGCAAAAGTGCAACTTTTCAAGAATAAAAAGAAAACTCATATTTTGAATGAAAACAGTGTTGTGGCAAGCTGTTTTATCATGTTTGTAATGTTACACATCCATTTTCTAACAAGTAGTAAGTCTTGCATTAAGGCGTTCAAAACAGCGTTTGCTGGCGCTGTAAGCGCTCTAAACAGTGTTTCTGAGCATAACTTGTGGCAAAAGTGCAACTTTTGAAGAATGAAAAGAAAACTCATATTTTGTTCCAAAACAGTGTTTGGATGTGATAAGCTGTTTTATCATGTTTGTAATGTTACACATGCATTTCCTAACAAGTAGTAAGGCTTGCATTAAGGCGTTCAAAACAGCGTTTGCTGGCGTTGTAAGAGCTCTAAACAGTGTTTCTGAGCATACTTGTGGCAAAGTGCAACTTTTGAAGAATGAAAAGAAAACTCATATTTTGAATGAAAACAGTGTTTGGATGTGATAACAAGCTGTTTTATCATGTTTGTAATGTTACACAATGCATTTCCAAACAAGTAGTAAGTCTTGTATTAAGGCGTTCAAAACAGCGTTTGCTGGCGCTGTAAGCGCTCTAAACAGTGTCTCTGAGCATAACTTGTGGCAAAAGTGCAACTTTTGAAGAATGAACTGAAAACTCATATTTTGTTCCAAAACAGTGTTTGGATGTGATAACAAGCTGTTTTATCATGTTTGTAATGTTACACATGCATTTCCTAACAAGTAGTAAGGCTTGCATTAAGGCATTCAAAACAGCGTTTGCTGGCGTTGTAAGAGCTCTAAACAGTGTTTCTGAGCATAACTTGTGGCAAAAGTGCAACTTTTGAAGAATGAAAAGAAAACTCATATTTTGAATGAAAACAGTGTTTGGATGTGATAACAAGCTGTTTTATCATGTTTGTAATGTTACAAATGCATTTCCAAACAAGTAGTAAGTCTTGTATTAAGGGGTTCAAAACAGCGTTTGCTGGCGCTGTAAGCGCTCTAAACAGTGTTTCTGAGCATAACTTGTGGCAAAAGTGCAACTTTTGAAGAATGAACTGAAAACTCATATTTTGTTCCAAAACAGTGTTTGGATGTGATAACAAGCTGTTTTATCATGTTTGTAATGTTACACATGCATTTCCTAACAAGTAGTAAGGCTTGCATTAAGGCGTTCAAAACAGCGTTTGCTGGCGCTGTAAGCGCTCTAAACAGTGTTTCTGAGCATAACTTGTGGCAAAAGTGCAACTTTTGAAGAATGAAAAGAAAACTCATATTTTGTTCCAAAACAGTGTTTGGATGTGATAACAAGCTGTTTTATCATGTTTGTAATGTTACACATGCATTTCCTAACAAGTAGTAAGGCTTGCATTAAGGCGTTCAAAACAGCGTTTGCTGGCGTTGTAAGAGCTCTAAACAGTGTTTCTGAGCATAACTTGTGGCAAAAGTGCAACTTTTGAAGAATGAAAAGAAAACTCATATTTTGAATGAAAACAGTGTTTGGATGTGATAACAAGCTGTTTTATCATGTTTGTAATGTTACACATGCATTTCCAAACAAGTAGTAAGTCTTGTATTAAGGCGTTCAAAACAGCGTTTGCTGGCGCTGTAAGCGCTCTAAACAGTGTCTCTGAGCATAACTTGTGGCAAAAGTGCAACTTTTGAAGAATGAACTGAAAACTCATATTTTGTTCCAAAACAGTGTTTGGATGTGATAACAAGCTGTTTTATCATGTTTGTAATGTTACACATGCATTTCCTAACAAGTAGTAAGGCTTGCATTAAGGCATTCAAAACAGCGTTTGCTGGCGTTGTAAGAGCTCTAAACAGTGTTTCTGAGCATAACTTGTGGCAAAAGTGCAACTTTTGAAGAATGAAAAGAAAACTCATATTTTGAATGAAAACAGTGTTTGGATGTGATAACAAGCTGTTTTATCATGTTTGTAATGTTACAAATGCATTTCCAAACAAGTAGTAAGTCTTGTATTAAGGGGTTCAAAAACAGCGTTTGCTGGCGCTGTAAGCGCTCTAAACAGTTTTTCTGAGCATAACTTGGAGCAAAAGTGCAACTTTTGAAGAATGAACTGAAAACTCATATTTTGTTCTAAAACAGTGTTTGGATGTGATAACAAGCTGTTTTATCATGTTTGTAATGTTACACATGCATTTCCAAACAAGTAGTAAGTCTTGTATTAAGGCGTTCAAAACAGCGTTTGCTGGCGCTGTAAGCGCTCTAAACAGTGTTTCTGAGCATAACTTGGAGCAAAAGTGCAACTTTTGAAGAATGAACTGAAAACTCATATTTTGTTCTAAAACAGTGTTGGATGTGATAACAAGCTGTTTTATCATGTTTGTAATGTTACACATGCATTCCAAACAAGTAGTAAGTCTTGTATTAAGGCGTTCAAAACAGTGTTTGCTGGCGCTGTAAGCGCTCTAAACAGTTTTTCTGAGCATAACTTGGAGCAAAGTGCAACTTTTGAAGAATGAACTGAAAACTCATATTTTGTTCTAAAACAGTGTTTGGATGTGATTAACAAGCTGTTTTATCATGTTTGTAATGTTACACATGCATTTCCAAACAAGTAGTAAGTCTTGTATTAAGGGGTTCAAAAACAGCGTTTGCTGCGCTGTAAGCGCTCTAAACAGTGTTTCTGAGCATAACTTGTGGCAAAAGTGCAACTTTTGAAGAATGAACTGAAAACTCATATTTTGTTCCAAAACAGTGTTTGGATGTGATAACAAGCTGTTTTATCATGTTTGTAATGTTACACATGCATTTCCTAACAAGTAGTAAGGCTTGCATTAAGGCGTTCAAAACAGCGTTTGCTGGCGTTGTAAGAGCTCTAAACAGTGTTTCTGAGCATAACTTGTGGCAAAAGTGCAACTTTTGAAGAATGAAAAGAAAACTCATATTTTGAATGAAAACAGTGTTTGGATGTGATAACAAGCTGTTTTATCATGTTTGTAATGTTACACATGCATTTCCAAACAAGTAGTAAGTCTTGTATTAAGGCGTTCAAAACAGTGTTTGCTGGCGCTGTAAGCGCTCTAAACAGTGTTTCTGAGCATAACTTGGAGCAAAAGTGCAACTTTTGTAGAATGAACTGAAAACTCATATTTTGTTCTAAAACAGTGTTTGGATGTGATAACAAGCTGTTTTATCATGTTTGTAATGTTACACATGCATTCCAAACAAGTAGTAAGTCTTGTATTAAGGCGTTCAAAACAGCGTTTGCTGGCACTGTAAGCGCTCTAAACAGTGTTTCTGAGCATAACTTGGAGCAAAAGTGCAACTTTTGAAGAATGAACTGAAAACTCATATTTTGTTCCAAAACAGTGTTTGGATGTGATAACAAGCTGTTTTATCATGTTTGTAATGTTACACATGCATTTCCTAACAAGTAGTAAGGCTTGCATTAAGGCATTCAAAACAGCGTTTGCTGGCGTTGTAAGAGCTCTAAACAGTGTTTCTGAGCATAACTTGTGGCAAAAGTGCAACTTTTGAAGAATGAAAAGAAAACTCATATTTTGAATGAAAACAGTGTTTGGATGTGATAACAAGCTGTTTTATCATGTTTGTAATGTTACACATGCATTTCCAAACAAGTAGTAAGTCTTTTATTAAGGCGTTCAAAACAGCGTTTGCTGGCGCTGTAAGCGCTCTAAACAGTGTTTCTGAGCATACTTGTGGCAAAAGTGCAACTTTTGAAGAATGAACTGAAAACTCATATTTTGAATGAAAACAGTGTTTGGATGTGATAACAAGCTGTTTATCATGTTTGTAATGTTACACATGCATTTCCAAACAAGTAGTAAGTCTTGTATTAAGGCGATCAAAACAGCGTTTGCTGGCGCTGTAAGCGCTCTAAACAGTGTTTCTGAGCATAACTTGTGGCAAAAGTGCAACTTTTGAAGAATGAACTGAAAACTCATATTTTGTTCCAAAACAGTGTTTGGATGTGATAACAAGCTGTTTTATCATGTTTGTAATGTTACACATGCATTTCCTAACAAGTAGTAAGGCTTGCATTAAGGCGTTCAAAACAGCGTTTGCTGGCGTTGTAAGAGCTCTAAACAGTGTTTCTGAGCATAACTTGTGGCAAAAGTGCAACTTTTGAAGAATGAAAAGAAAACTCATATTTTGAATGAAAACAGTGTTTGGATGTGATAACAAGCTGTTTTAATCATGTTTGTAATGTTACACATGCATTTCCAAACAAGTAGTAAGTCTTGTATTAAGGCGTTCAAAACAGCGTTTGCTGGCGCTGTAAGCGCTCTAAACAGTGTCTCTGAGCATAACTTGTGGCAAAAGTGCAACTTTTGAAGAATGAACTGAAAACTCATATTTTGTTCCAAAACAGTGTTTGGATGTGATAACAAGCTGTTTTATCATGTGTGTAATGTTACACATGCATTTCCTAACAAGTAGTAAGGCTTGCATTAAGGCATTCAAAACAGCGTTTGCTGGCGTGTAGAGCTCTAAACAGTGTTTCTGAGCATAACTTGTGGCAAAAGTGCAACTTTTGAAGAATGAAAAGAAAACTCATATTTTGAATGAAAACAGTGTTTGGATGTGATAACAAGCTGTTTTATCATGTTTGTAATGTTACAAATGCATTTCCAAACAAGTAGTAAGTCTTGTATTAAGGGGTTCAAAACAGCGTTTGCTGGCGCTGTAAGCGCTCTAAACAGTTTTTCTGAGCATAACTTGGAGCAAAAGTGCAACTTTTGAAGAATGAACTGAAAACTCATATTTTGTTCTAAAACAGTGTTTGGATGTGATAACAAGCTGTTTTATCATGTTTGTAATGTTACACATGCATTTCCAAACAAGTAGTAAGTCTTGTATTAAGGCGTTCAAAACAGCGTTTGCTGGCGCTGTAAGCGCTCTAAACAGTGTTTCTGAGCATAACTTGGAGCAAAAGTGCAACTTTTGAAGAATGAACTGAAAACTCATATTTTGTTCTAAAACAGTGTTTGGATGTGATAACAAGCTGTTTTATCATGTTTGTAATGTTACATGCATTTCCAAACAAGTAGTAAGTCTTGTATTAAGGCGTTCAAACAGTGTTTGCTGGCGCTGTAAGCGCTCTAAACAGTTTTTCTGAGCATAACTTGGAGCAAAAGTGCAACTTTTGAAGAATGAACTGAAAACTCATATTTTGTTCTAAAACAGTGTTTGGATGTGATAACAAGCTGTTTTATCATGTTTGTAATGTTACACATGCATTTCCAAACAAGTAGTAAGTCTTGTATTAAGGGGTTCAAAAACAGCGTTTGCTGGCGCTGTAAGCGCTCTAAACAGTGTTTCTGAGCATAACTTGTGGCAAAAGTGCAACTTTTGAAGAATGAACTGAAAACTCATATTTTGTTCCAAAACAGTGTTTGGATGTGATAACAAGCTGTTTTATCATGTTTGTAATGTTACACATGCATTTCCTAACAAGTAGTAAGGCTTGCATTAAGGCGTTCAAAACAGCGTTTGCTGGCGTTGTAAGAGCTCTAAACAGTGTTTCTGAGCATAACTTGTGGCAAAAGTGCAACTTTTGAAGAATGAAAAGAAAACTCATATTTTGAATGAAAACAGTGTTTGGATGTGATAACAAGCTGTTTTATCATGTTTGTAATGTTACACATGCATTTCCAAAGCAAGTAGTAAGTCTTGTATTAAGGCGTTCAAAACAGTGTTTGCTGGCGCTGTAAGCGCTCTAAACAGTGTTTCTGAGCATAACTTGGAGCAAAAGTGCAACTTTTGTAGAATGAACTGAAAACTCATATTTTGTTCTAAAACAGTGTTTGGATGTGATAACAAGCTGTTTTATCATGTTTGTAATGTTACACATGCATTTCCAAACAAGTAGTAAGTCTTGTATTAAGGCGTTCAAAACAGCGTTTGCTGGCACTGTAAGCGCTCTAAACAGTGTTTCTGAGCATAACTTGGAGCAAAAGTGCAACTTTTGAAGAATGAACTGAAAACTCATATTTTGTTCCAAAACAGTGTTTGGATGTGATAACAAGCTGTTTTATCATGTTTGTAATGTTACACATGCATTTCCTAACAAGTAGTAAGGCTTGCATTAAGGCATTCAAAACAGCGTTTGCTGGCGTTGTAAGAGCTCTAAACAGTGTTTCTGAGCATAACTTGTGGCAAAAGTGCAACTTTTGAAGAATGAAAAGAAAACTCATATTTTGAATGAAAACAGTGTTTGGATGTGATAACAAGCTGTTTTATCATGTTTGTAATGTTACACATGCATTTCCAAACAAGTAGTAAGTCTTTTATTAAGGCGTTCAAAACAGCGTTTGCTGGCGCTGTAAGCGCTCTAAACAGTGTTTCTGAGCATAACTTGTGGCAAAAGTGCAACTTTTGAAGAATGAACTGAAAACTCATATTTTGAATGAAAACAGTGTTTGGATGTGATAACAAGCTGTTTTATCATGTTTGTAATGTTACACATGCATTTCCAAACAAGTAGTAAGTCTTGTATTAAGGCGTTCAAAACAGCGTTTGCTGGCGCTGTAAGCGCTCTAAACAGTGTTTCTGAGCATAACTTGTGGCAAAAGTGCAACTTTTGAAGAATGAACTGAAAACTCATATTTTGTTCCAAAACAGTGTTTGGATGTGATAACAAGCTGTTTTATCATGTTTGTAATGTTACACATGCATTTCCTAACAAGTAGTAAGGCTTGCATTAAGGCGTTCAAAACAGCGTTTGCTGGCGTTGTAAGAGCTCTAAACAGTGTTTCTGAGCATAACTTGTGCAAAAGTGCAACTTTTGAAGAATGAAAAGAAAACTCATATTTTGAATGAAAACAGTGTTTGGATGTGATAACAAGCTGTTTTATCATGTTTGTAATGTTACACATGCATTTCCAAACAAGTAGTAAGTCTTGTATTAAGCGTTCAAAACAGCGTTTGCTGGCGCTGTAAGCGCTCTAAACAGTGTCTCTGAGCATAACTTGTGGCAAAAGTGCAACTTTTGAAGAATGAACTGAAAACTCATATTTTGTTCCAAAACAGTGTTTGGATGTGATAACAAGCTGTTTATCATGTGTGTAATGTTACACATGCATTTCCTAACAAGTAGTAAGGCTTGCATTAAGGCGTTCAAAACAGTGTTTGCTGGCGCTGTAAGCGCTCTAAACAGTGTTTCTGAGCATAACTTGGAGCAAAAGTGCAACTTTTGTAGAATGAACTGAAAACTCATATTTTGTTCTAAAACAGTGTTTGGATGTGATAACAAGCTGTTTTATCATGTTGTAATGTTACACATGCATTTCCAAACAAGTAGTAAGTCTTGTATTAAGGCGTTCAAAACAGCGTTTGCTGGCGCTGTAAGCGCTCTAAACAGTGTCTCTGAGCATAACTTGTGGCAAAAGTGCAACTTTGAAGAATGAACTGAAAACTCATATTTTGTTCCAAAACAGTGTTTGGATGTGATAAACAAGCTGTTTTATCATGTTTGTAATGTTACACATGCATTTCCTAACAAGTAGTAAGGCTTGCATTAAGGCATTCAAAACAGCGTTTGCTGGCGTTGTAAGAGCTCTAAACAGTGTTTCTGAGCATAACTTGTGGCAAAAGTGCAACTTTTGAAGAATGAAAAGAAAACTCATATTTTGAATGAAAACAGTGTTTGGATGTGATAACAAGCTGTTTTATCATGTTTGTAATGTTACAAATGCATTTCCAAACAAGTAGTAAGTCTTGTATTAAGGGGTTCAAAACAGCGTTTGCTGGCGCTGTAAGCGCTCTAAACAGTTTTTCTGAGCATAACTTGGAGCAAAAGTGCAACTTTTGAAGAATGAACTGAAAACTCATATTTTGTTCTAAAACAGTGTTTGGATGTGATAACAAGCTGTTTTATCATGTTTGTAATGTTACACATGCATTTCCAAACAAGTAGTAAGTCTTGTATTAAGGCGTTCAAAACAGTGTTTGCTGGCGCTGTAAGCGCTCTAAACAGTGTTTCTGAGCGCTCTAAACAGTGTTTCTGAGCATAACTTGGAGCAAAAGTGCAACTTTTGTAGAATGAACTGAAAACTCATATTTTGTTCTAAAACAGTGTTTGGATGTGATAACAAGCTGTTTTATCATGTTTGTAATGTTACACATGCATTTCCAAACAAGTAGTAAGTCTTGTATTAAGGCGTTCAAAACAGCGTTTGCTGGCACTGTAAGCGCTCTAAACAGTGTTTCTGAGCATAACTTGGAGCAAAAGTGCAACTTTTGAAGAATGAACTGAAAACTCATATTTTGTTCCAAAACAGTGTTTGGATGTGATAACAAGCTGTTTTATCATGTTTGTAATGTTACACATGCATTTCCTAACAAGTAGTAAGGCTTGCATTAAGGCATTCAAAACAGCGTTTGCTGGCGTTGTAAGAGCTCTAAACAGTGTTTCTGAGCATAACTTGTGGCAAAAGTGCAACTTTTGAAGAATGAAAAGAAAACTCATATTTTGAATGAAAACAGTGTTTGGATGTGATAACAAGCTGTTTTATCATGTTTGTAATGTTACACATGCATTTCCAAACAAGTAGTAAGTCTTTTATTAAGGCGTTCAAAACAGCGTTTGCTGGCGCTGTAAGCGCTCTAAACAGTGTTTCTGAGCATAACTTGTGGCAAAAGTGCAACTTTTGAAGAATGAACTGAAAACTCATATTTTGAATGAAAACAGTGTTTGGATGTGATAACAAGCTGTTTTATCATGTTTGTAATGTTACACATGCATTTCCAAACAAGTAGTAAGTCTTGTATTAAGGCGTTCAAAACAGCGTTTGCTGGCACTGTAAGCGCTCTAAACAGTGTTTCTGAGCATAACTTGGAGCAAAAGTGCAACTTTTGAAGAATGAACTGAAAACTCATATTTTGTTCCAAAACAGTGTTTGGATGTGATAACAAGCTGTTTTATCATGTTTGTAATGTTACACATGCATTTCCTAACAAGTAGTAAGGCTTGCATTAAGGCATTCAAAACAGCGTTTGCTGGCGTTGTAAGAGCTCTAAACAGTGTTTCTGAGCATAACTTGTGGCAAAAGTGCAACTTTTGAAGAATGAAAAGAAAACTCATATTTTGAATGAAAACAGTGTTTGGATGTGATAACAAGCTGTTTTATCATGTTTGTAATGTTACACATGCATTTCCAAACAAGTAGTAAGTCTTTTATTAAGGCGTTCAAAACAGCGTTTGCTGGCGCTGTAAGCGCTCTAAACAGTGTTTCTGAGCATAACTTGTGGCAAAAGTGCAACTTTTGAAGAATGAACTGAAAACTCATATTTTGAATGAAAACAGTGTTTGGATGTGATAACAAGCTGTTTTATCATGTTTGTAATGTTACACATGCATTTCCAAACAAGTAGTAAGTCTTGTATTAAGGCGTTCAAAACAGCGTTTGCTGGCGCTGTAAGCGCTCTAAACAGTGTTTCTGAGCATAACTTGTGGCAAAAGTGCAACTTTTGAAGAATGAACTGAAAACTCATATTTTGTTCCAAAACAGTGTTTGGATGTGATAACAAGCTGTTTTATCATGTTTGTAATGTTACACATGCATTTCCTAACAAGTAGTAAGGCTTGCATTAAGGCGTTCAAAACAGCGTTTGCTGGCGCTGTAAGCGCTCTAAACAGTGTTTCTGAGCATAACTTGTGGCAAAAGTGCAACTTTTGAAGAATGAAAAGAAAACTCATATTTTGTTCCAAAACAGTGTTTGGATGTGATAACAAGCTGTTTTATCATGTTTGTAATGTTACACATGCATTTCCTAACAAGTAGTAAGGCTTGCATTAAGGCGTTCAAAACAGCGTTTGCTGGCGTTGTAAGAGCTCTAAACAGTGTTTCTGAGCATAACTTGTGGCAAAAGTGCAACTTTTGAAGAATGAAAAGAAAACTCTATTTTGAATGAAAACAGTGTTTGGATGTGATAACAAGCTGTTTTATCATGTTTGTAATGTTACACATGCATTTCCAAACAAGTAGTAAGTCTTGTATTAAGGCGTTCAAAACAGCGTTTGCTGGCGCTGTAAGCGCTCTAAACAGTGTCTCTGAGCATAACTTGTGGCAAAAGTGCAACTTTTGAAGAATGAACTGAAAACTCATATTTTGTTCCAAAACAGTGTTTGGATGTGATAACAAGCTGTTTTATCATGTTTGTAATGTTACACATGCATTTCCTAACAAGTAGTAAGGCTTGCATTAAGGCATTCAAAACAGCGTTTGCTGGCGTTGTAAGAGCTCTAAACAGTGTTTCTGAGCATAACTTGTGGCAAAAGTGCAACTTTTGAAGAATGAAAAGAAAACTCATATTTTGAATGAAAACAGTGTTTGGATGTGATAACAAGCTGTTTTATCATGTTTGTAATGTTACAAATGCATTTCCAAACAAGTAGTAAGTCTTGTATTAAGGGGTTCAAAACAGCGTTTGCTGGCGCTGTAAGCGCTCTAAAACAGTTTTTCTGAGCATAACTTGGAGCAAAAGTGCAACTTTTGAAGAATGAACTGAAAACTCATATTTTGTTCTAAAACAGTGTTTGGATGTGATAACAAGCTGTTTTATCATGTTTGTAATGTTACACATGCATTTCCAAACAAGTAGTAAGTCTTGTATTAAGGCGTTCAAAACAGCGTTTGCTGGCGCTGTAAGCGCTCTAAACAGTGTTTCTGAGCATAACTTGGAGCAAAAGTGCAACTTTTGAAGAATGAACTGAAAACTCATATTTTGTTCTAAAACAGTGTTTGGATGTGATAACAAGCTGTTTTATCATGTTTGTAATGTTACACATGCATTTCCAAACAAGTAGTAAGTCTTGTATTAAGGCGTTCAAAACAGTGTTTGCTGGCGCTGTAAGCGCTCTAAACAGTTTTTCTGAGCATAACTTGGAGCAAAAGTGCAACTTTTGAAGAATGAACTGAAAACTCATATTTTGTTCTAAAACAGTGTTTGGATGTGATAACAAGCTGTTTTATCATGTTTGTAATGTTACACATGCATTTCCAAACAAGTAGTAAGTCTTGTATTAAGGGGTTCAAAAACAGCGTTTGCTGGCGCTGTAAGCGCTCTAAACAGTGTTTCTGAGCATAACTTGTGGCAAAAGTGCAACTTTTGAAGAATGAACTGAAAACTCATATTTTGTTCCAAAACAGTGTTTGGATGTGATAACAAGCTGTTTTATCATGTTTGTAATGTTACACATGCATTTCCTAACAAGTAGTAAGGCTTGCATTAAGGCGTTCAAAACAGTGTTTGCTGGCGCTGTAAGCGCTCTAAACAGTGTTTCTGAGCATAACTTGGAGCAAAAGTGCAACTTTTGTAGAATGAACTGAAAACTCATATTTTGTTCTAAAACAGTGTTTGGATGTGATAACAAGCTGTTTTATCATGTTTGTAATGTTACACATGCATTTCCAAACAAGTAGTAAGTCTTGTATTAAGGCGTTCAAAACAGCGTTTGCTGGCACTGTAAGCGCTCTAAACAGTGTTTCTGAGCATAACTTGGAGCAAAAGTGCAACTTTTGAAGAATGAACTGAAAACTCATATTTTGTTCCAAAACAGTGTTTGGATGTGATAACAAGCTGTTTTATCATGTTTGTAATGTTACACATGCATTTCCTAACAAGTAGTAAGGCTTGCATTAAGGCGTTCAAAACAGCGTTTGCTGGCGTTGTAAGAGCTCTAAACAGTGTTTCTGAGCATAACTTGTGGCAAAAGTGCAACTTTTGAAGAATGAAAAGAAAACTCATATTTTGAATGAAAACAGTGTTTGGATGTGATAACAAGCTGTTTTATCATGTTTGTAATGTTACACATGCATTTCCAAACAAGTAGTAAGTCTTGTATTAAGGCGTTCAAAACAGCGTTTGCTGGCGCTGTAAGCGCTCTAAACAGTGTCTCTGAGCATAACTTGTGGCAAAAGTGCAACTTTTGAAGAATGAACTGAAAACTCATATTTTGTTCCAAAACAGTGTTTGGATGTGATAACAAGCTGTTTTATCATGTTTGTAATGTTACACATGCATTTCCTAACAAGTAGTAAGGCTTGCATTAAGGCATTCAAAACAGCGTTTGCTGGCGTTGTAAGAGCTCTAAACAGTGTTTCTGAGCATAACTTGTGGCAAAAGTGCAACTTTTGAAGAATGAAAAGAAAACTCATATTTTGAATGAAAACAGTGTTTGGATGTGATAACAAGCTGTTTTATCATGTTTGTAATGTTACAAATGCATTTCCAAACAAGTAGTAAGTCTTGTATTAAGGGGTTCAAAACAGCGTTTGCTGGCGCTGTAAGCGCTCTAAACAGTTTTTCTGAGCATAACTTGGAGCAAAAGTGCAACTTTTGAAGAATGAACTGAAAACTCATATTTTGTTCTAAAACAGTGTTTGGATGTGATAACAAGCTGTTTTATCATGTTTGTAATGTTACACATGCATTTCCAAACAAGTAGTAAGTCTTGTATTAAGGCGTTCAAAACAGCGTTTGCTGGCGCTGTAAGCGCTCTAAACAGTGTTTCTGAGCATAACTTGGAGCAAAAGTGCAACTTTTGAAGAATGAACTGAAAACTCATATTTTGTTCTAAAACAGTGTTTGGATGTGATAACAAGCTGTTTTATCATGTTTGTAATGTTACACATGCATTTCCAAACAAGTAGTAAGTCTTGTATTAAGGCGTTCAAAACAGCGTTTGCTGGCGCTGTAAGCGCTCTAAACAGTGTTTCTGAGCATAACTTGGAGCAAAAGTGCAACTTTTGAAGAATGAACTGAAAACTCATATTTTGTTCTAAAACAGTGTTTGGATGTGATAACAAGCTGTTTTATCATGTTTGTAATGTTACACATGCATTTCCAAACAAGTAGTAAGTCTTGTATTAAGGGGTTCAAAACAGCGTTTGCTGGCGCTGTAAGCGCTCTAAACAGTGTTTCTGAGCATAACTTGTGGCAAAAGTGCAACTTTTGAAGAATGAACTGAAAACTCATATTTTGTTCCAAAACAGTGTTTGGATGTGATAACAAGCTGTTTTATCATGTTTGTAATGTTACACATGCATTTCCTAACAAGTAGTAAGGCTTGCATTAAGGCGTTCAAAACAGTGTTTGCTGGCGCTGTAAGCGCAAACAGTTTTTCTGAGCATAACTTGGAGCAAAAGTGCAACTTTTGAAGAATGAACTGAAAACTCATATTTTGTTCTAAAACAGTGTTTGGATGTGATAACAAGCTGTTTTATCATGTTTGTAATGTTACACATGCATTTCCAAACAAGTAGTAAGTCTTGTATTAAGGCGTTCAAAACAGTGTTTGCTGGCGCTGTAAGCGCTCTAAACAGTGTTTCTGAGCATAACTTGGAGCAAAAGTGCAACTTTTGAAGAATGAACTGAAAACTCATATTTTGTTCTAAAACAGTGTTTGGATGTGATAACAAGCTGTTTTATCATGTTTGTAATGTTACACATGCATTTCCAAACAAGTAGTAAGTCTTGTATTAAGGCGTTCAAAACAGTGTTTGCTGGCGCTGTAAGCGCTCTAAACAGTTTTTCTGAGCATAACTTGGAGCAAAAGTGCAACTTTTGAAGAATGAACTGAAAACTCATATTTTGTTCTAAAACAGTGTTTGGATGTGATAACAAGCTGTTTTATCATGTTTGTAATGTTACACATGCATTTCCAAACAAGTAGTAAGTCTTGTATTAAGGGGTTCAAAACAGCGTTTGCTGGCGCTGTAAGCGCTCTAAACAGTGTTTCTGAGCATAACTTGTGGCAAAAGTGCAACTTTTGAAGAATGAACTGAAAACTCATATTTTGTTCCAAAACAGTGTTTGGATGTGATAACAAGCTGTTTTATCATGTTTGTAATGTTACACATGCATTTCCTAACAAGTAGTAAGGCTTGCATTAAGGCGTTCAAAACAGCGTTTGCTGGCGTTGTAAGAGCTCTAAACAGTGTTTCTGAGCATAACTTGTGGCAAAAGTGCAACTTTTGAAGAATGAAAAGAAAACTCATATTTTGAATGAAAACAGTGTTTGGATGTGATAACAAGCTGTTTTATCATGTTTGTAATGTTACACATGCATTTCCAAACAAGTAGTAAGTCTTGTATTAAGGCGTTCAAAACAGTGTTTGCTGGCGCTGTAAGCGCTCTAAACAGTGTTTCTGAGCATAACTTGGAGCAAAAGTGCAACTTTTGTAGAATGAACTGAAAACTCATATTTTGTTCTAAAACAGTGTTTGGATGTGATAACAAGCTGTTTTATCATGTTTGTAATGTTACACATGCATTTCCAAACAAGTAGTAAGTCTTGTATTAAGGCGTTCAAAACAGCGTTTGCTGGCACTGTAAGCGCTCTAAACAGTGTTTCTGAGCATAACTTGGAGCAAAAGTGCAACTTTTGAAGAATGAACTGAAAACTCATATTTTGTTCCAAAACAGTGTTTGGATGTGATAACAAGCTGTTTTATCATGTTTGTAATGTTACACATGCATTTCCTAACAAGTAGTAAGGCTTGCATTAAGGCATTCAAAACAGCGTTTGCTGGCGTTGTAAGAGCTCTAAACAGTGTTTCTGAGCATAACTTGTGGCAAAAGTGCAACTTTTGAAGAATGAAAAGAAAACTCATATTTTGAATGAAAACAGTGTTTGGATGTGATAACAAGCTGTTTTATCATGTTTGTAATGTTACACATGCATTTCCAAACAAGTAGTAAGTCTTTTATTAAGGCGTTCAAAACAGCGTTTGCTGGCGCTGTAAGCGCTCTAAACAGTGTTTCTGAGCATAACTTGTGGCAAAAGTGCAACTTTTGAAGAATGAACTGAAAACTCATATTTTGAATGAAAACAGTGTTTGGATGTGATAACAAGCTGTTTTATCATGTTTGTAATGTTACACATGCATTTCCAAACAAGTAGTAAGTCTTTTATTAAGGCGTTCAAAACAGCGTTTGCTGGCGCTGTAAGCGCTCTAAACAGTGTTTCTGAGCATAACTTGTGGCAAAAGTGCAACTTTTGAAGAATGAACTGAAAACTCATATTTTGAATGAAAACAGTGTTTGGATGTGATAACAAGCTGTTTTATCATGTTTGTAATGTTACACATGCATTTCCAAACAAGTAGTAAGTCTTGTATTAAGGCGTTCAAAACAGCGTTTGCTGGCGCTGTAAGCGCTCTAAACAGTGTTTCTGAGCATAACTTGTGGCAAAAGTGCAACTTTTGAAGAATGAACTGAAAACTCATATTTTGTTCCAAAACAGTGTTTGGATGTGATAACAAGCTGTTTTATCATGTTTGTAATGTTACACATGCATTTCCTAACAAGTAGTAAGGCTTGCATTAAGGCATTCAAAACAGCGTTTGCTGGCGTTGTAAGAGCTCTAAACAGTGTTTCTGAGCATAACTTGTGGCAAAAGTGCAACTTTTGAAGAATGAAAAGAAAACTCATATTTTGAATGAAAACAGTGTTTGGATGTGATAACAAGCTGTTTTATCATGTTTGTAATGTTACAAATGCATTTCCAAACAAGTAGTAAGTCTTGTATTAAGGGGTTCAAAACAGCGTTTGCTGGCGCTGTAAGCGCTCTAAACAGTTTTTCTGAGCATAACTTGGAGCAAAAGTGCAACTTTTGAAGAATGAACTGAAAACTCATATTTTGTTCTAAAACAGTGTTTGGATGTGATAACAAGCTGTTTTATCATGTTTGTAATGTTACACATGCATTTCCAAACAAGTAGTAAGTCTTGTATTAAGGCGTTCAAAACAGCGTTTGCTGGCGCTGTAAGCGCTCTAAACAGTGTTTCTGAGCATAACTTGGAGCAAAAGTGCAACTTTTGAAGAATGAACTGAAAACTCATATTTTGTTCTAAAACAGTGTTTGGATGTGATAACAAGCTGTTTTATCATGTTTGTAATGTTACACATGCATTTCCAAACAAGTAGTAAGTCTTGTATTAAGGCGTTCAAAACAGTGTTTGCTGGCGCTGTAAGCGCTCTAAACAGTTTTTCTGAGCATAACTTGGAGCAAAAGTGCAACTTTTGAAGAATGAACTGAAAACTCATATTTTGTTCTAAAACAGTGTTTGGATGTGATAACAAGCTGTTTTATCATGTTTGTAATGTTACACATGCATTTCCAAACAAGTAGTAAGTCTTGTATTAAGGGGTTCAAAACAGCGTTTGCTGGCGCTGTAAGCGCTCTAAACAGTGTTTCTGAGCATAACTTGTGGCAAAAGTGCAACTTTTGAAGAATGAACTGAAAACTCATATTTTGTTCCAAAACAGTGTTTGGATGTGATAACAAGCTGTTTTATCATGTTTGTAATGTTACACATGCATTTCCTAACAAGTAGTAAGGCTTGCATTAAGGCGTTCAAAACAGTGTTTGCTGGCGCTGTAAGCGCTCTAAACAGTGTTTCTGAGCATAACTTGGAGCAAAAGTGCAACTTTTGTAGAATGAACTGAAAACTCATATTTTGTTCTAAAACAGTGTTTGGATGTGATAACAAGCTGTTTTATCATGTTTGTAATGTTACACATGCATTTCCAAACAAGTAGTAAGTCTTGTATTAAGGCGTTCAAAACAGCGTTTGCTGGCGCTGTAAGCGCTCTAAACAGTGTCTCTGAGCATAACTTGTGGCAAAAGTGCAACTTTTGAAGAATGAACTGAAAACTCATATTTTGTTCCAAAACAGTGTTTGGATGTGATAACAAGCTGTTTTATCATGTTTGTAATGTTACACATGCATTTCCTAACAAGTAGTAAGGCTTGCATTAAGGCGTTCAAAACAGTGTTTGCTGGCGCTGTAAGCGCTCTAAACAGTGTTTCTGAGCATAACTTGGAGCAAAAGTGCAACTTTTGTAGAATGAACTGAAAACTCATATTTTGTTCTAAAACAGTGTTTGGATGTGATAACAAGCTGTTTTATCATGTTTGTAATGTTACACATGCATTTCCAAACAAGTAGTAAGTCTTGTATTAAGGCGTTCAAAACAGCGTTTGCTGGCACTGTAAGCGCTCTAAACAGTGTTTCTGAGCATAACTTGGAGCAAAAGTGCAACTTTTGAAGAATGAACTGAAAACTCATATTTTGTTCCAAAACAGTGTTTGGATGTGATAACAAGCTGTTTTATCATGTTTGTAATGTTACACATGCATTTCCTAACAAGTAGTAAGGCTTGCATTAAGGCATTCAAAACAGCGTTTGCTGGCGTTGTAAGAGCTCTAAACAGTGTTTCTGAGCATAACTTGTGGCAAAAGTGCAACTTTTGAAGAATGAAAAGAAAACTCATATTTTGAATGAAAACAGTGTTTGGATGTGATAACAAGCTGTTTTATCATGTTTGTAATGTTACAAATGCATTTCCAAACAAGTAGTAAGTCTTGTATTAAGGGGTTCAAAACAGCGTTTGCTGGCGCTGTAAGCGCTCTAAACAGTTTTTCTGAGCATAACTTGGAGCAAAAGTGCAACTTTTGAAGAATGAACTGAAAACTCATATTTTGTTCTAAAACAGTGTTTGGATGTGATAACAAGCTGTTTTATCATGTTTGTAATGTTACACATGCATTTCCAAACAAGTAGTAAGTCTTGTATTAAGGCGTTCAAAACAGTGTTTGCTGGCGCTGTAAGCGCTCTAAACAGTGTTTCTGAGCATAACTTGGAGCAAAAGTGCAACTTTTGAAGAATGAACTGAAAACTCATATTTTGTTCTAAAACAGTGTTTGGATGTGATAACAAGCTGTTTTATCATGTTTGTAATGTTACACATGCATTTCCAAACAAGTAGTAAGTCTTGTATTAAGGCGTTCAAAACAGTGTTTGCTGGCGCTGTAAGCGCTCTAAACAGTTTTTCTGAGCATAACTTGGAGCAAAAGTGCAACTTTTGAAGAATGAACTGAAAACTCATATTTTGTTCTAAAACAGTGTTTGGATGTGATAACAAGCTGTTTTATCATGTTTGTAATGTTACACATGCATTTCCAAACAAGTAGTAAGTCTTGTATTAAGGGGTTCAAAACAGCGTTTGCTGGCGCTGTAAGCGCTCTAAACAGTGTTTCTGAGCATAACTTGTGGCAAAAGTGCAACTTTTGAAGAATGAACTGAAAACTCATATTTTGTTCCAAAACAGTGTTTGGATGTGATAACAAGCTGTTTTATCATGTTTGTAATGTTACACATGCATTTCCTAACAAGTAGTAAGGCTTGCATTAAGGCGTTCAAAACAGCGTTTGCTGGCGTTGTAAGAGCTCTAAACAGTGTTTCTGAGCATAACTTGTGGCAAAAGTGCAACTTTTGAAGAATGAAAAGAAAACTCATATTTTGAATGAAAACAGTGTTTGGATGTGATAACAAGCTGTTTTATCATGTTTGTAATGTTACACATGCATTTCCAAACAAGTAGTAAGTCTTGTATTAAGGCGTTCAAAACAGTGTTTGCTGGCGCTGTAAGCGCTCTAAACAGTGTTTCTGAGCATAACTTGGAGCAAAAGTGCAACTTTTGTAGAATGAACTGAAAACTCATATTTTGTTCTAAAACAGTGTTTGGATGTGATAACAAGCTGTTTTATCATGTTTGTAATGTTACACATGCATTTCCAAACAAGTAGTAAGTCTTGTATTAAGGCGTTCAAAACAGCGTTTGCTGGCACTGTAAGCGCTCTAAACAGTGTTTCTGAGCATAACTTGGAGCAAAAGTGCAACTTTTGAAGAATGAACTGAAAACTCATATTTTGTTCCAAAACAGTGTTTGGATGTGATAACAAGCTGTTTTATCATGTTTGTAATGTTACACATGCATTTCCTAACAAGTAGTAAGGCTTGCATTAAGGCATTCAAAACAGCGTTTGCTGGCGTTGTAAGAGCTCTAAACAGTGTTTCTGAGCATAACTTGTGGCAAAAGTGCAACTTTTGAAGAATGAAAAGAAAACTCATATTTTGAATGAAAACAGTGTTTGGATGTGATAACAAGCTGTTTTATCATGTTTGTAATGTTACACATGCATTTCCAAACAAGTAGTAAGTCTTTTATTAAGGCGTTCAAAACAGCGTTTGCTGGCGCTGTAAGCGCTCTAAACAGTGTTTCTGAGCATAACTTGTGGCAAAAGTGCAACTTTTGAAGAATGAACTGAAAACTCATATTTTGAATGAAAACAGTGTTTGGATGTGATAACAAGCTGTTTTATCATGTTTGTAATGTTACACATGCATTTCCAAACAAGTAGTAAGTCTTGTATTAAGGCGTTCAAAACAGCGTTTGCTGGCGCTGTAAGCGCTCTAAACAGTGTTTCTGAGCATAACTTGTGGCAAAAGTGCAACTTTTGAAGAATGAACTGAAAACTCATATTTTGTTCCAAAACAGTGTTTGGATGTGATAACAAGCTGTTTTATCATGTTTGTAATGTTACACATGCATTTCCTAACAAGTAGTAAGGCTTGCATTAAGGCGTTCAAAACAGCGTTTGCTGGCGTTGTAAGAGCTCTAAACAGTGTTTCTGAGCATAACTTGTGGCAAAAGTGCAACTTTTGAAGAATGAAAAGAAAACTCATATTTTGAATGAAAACAGTGTTTGGATGTGATAACAAGCTGTTTTATCATGTTTGTAATGTTACACATGCATTTCCAAACAAGTAGTAAGTCTTGTATTAAGGCGTTCAAAACAGCGTTTGCTGGCGCTGTAAGCGCTCTAAACAGTGTCTCTGAGCATAACTTGTGGCAAAAGTGCAACTTTTGAAGAATGAACTGAAAACTCATATTTTGTTCCAAAACAGTGTTTGGATGTGATAACAAGCTGTTTTATCATGTGTGTAATGTTACACATGCATTTCCTAACAAGTAGTAAGGCTTGCATTAAGGCATTCAAAACAGCGTTTGCTGGCGTTGTAAGAGCTCTAAACAGTGTTTCTGAGCATAACTTGTGGCAAAAGTGCAACTTTTGAAGAATGAAAAGAAAACTCATATTTTGAATGAAAACAGTGTTTGGATGTGATAACAAGCTGTTTTATCATGTTTGTAATGTTACAAATGCATTTCCAAACAAGTAGTAAGTCTTGTATTAAGGGGTTCAAAACAGCGTTTGCTGGCGCTGTAAGCGCTCTAAACAGTTTTTCTGAGCATAACTTGGAGCAAAAGTGCAACTTTTGAAGAATGAACTGAAAACTCATATTTTGTTCTAAAACAGTGTTTGGATGTGATAACAAGCTGTTTTATCATGTTTGTAATGTTACACATGCATTTCCAAACAAGTAGTAAGTCTTGTATTAAGGCGTTCAAAACAGCGTTTGCTGGCGCTGTAAGCGCTCTAAACAGTGTTTCTGAGCATAACTTGGAGCAAAAGTGCAACTTTTGAAGAATGAACTGAAAACTCATATTTTGTTCTAAAACAGTGTTTGGATGTGATAACAAGCTGTTTTATCATGTTTGTAATGTTACACATGCATTTCCAAACAAGTAGTAAGTCTTGTATTAAGGCGTTCAAAACAGTGTTTGCTGGCGCTGTAAGCGCTCTAAACAGTTTTTCTGAGCATAACTTGGAGCAAAAGTGCAACTTTTGAAGAATGAACTGAAAACTCATATTTTGTTCTAAAACAGTGTTTGGATGTGATAACAAGCTGTTTTATCATGTTTGTAATGTTACACATGCATTTCCAAACAAGTAGTAAGTCTTGTATTAAGGGGTTCAAAACAGCGTTTGCTGGCGCTGTAAGCGCTCTAAACAGTGTTTCTGAGCATAACTTGTGGCAAAAGTGCAACTTTTGAAGAATGAACTGAAAACTCATATTTTGTTCCAAAACAGTGTTTGGATGTGATAACAAGCTGTTTTATCATGTTTGTAATGTTACACATGCATTTCCTAACAAGTAGTAAGGCTTGCATTAAGGCGTTCAAAACAGCGTTTGCTGGCGTTGTAAGAGCTCTAAACAGTGTTTCTGAGCATAACTTGTGGCAAAAGTGCAACTTTTGAAGAATGAAAAGAAAACTCATATTTTGAATGAAAACAGTGTTTGGATGTGATAACAAGCTGTTTTATCATGTTTGTAATGTTACACATGCATTTCCAAACAAGTAGTAAGTCTTGTATTAAGGCGTTCAAAACAGTGTTTGCTGGCGCTGTAAGCGCTCTAAACAGTGTTTCTGAGCATAACTTGGAGCAAAAGTGCAACTTTTGTAGAATGAACTGAAAACTCATATTTTGTTCTAAAACAGTGTTTGGATGTGATAACAAGCTGTTTTATCATGTTTGTAATGTTACACATGCATTTCCAAACAAGTAGTAAGTCTTGTATTAAGGCGTTCAAAACAGCGTTTGCTGGCACTGTAAGCGCTCTAAACAGTGTTTCTGAGCATAACTTGGAGCAAAAGTGCAACTTTTGAAGAATGAACTGAAAACTCATATTTTGTTCCAAAACAGTGTTTGGATGTGATAACAAGCTGTTTTATCATGTTTGTAATGTTACACATGCATTTCCTAACAAGTAGTAAGGCTTGCATTAAGGCATTCAAAACAGCGTTTGCTGGCGTTGTAAGAGCTCTAAACAGTGTTTCTGAGCATAACTTGTGGCAAAAGTGCAACTTTTGAAGAATGAAAAGAAAACTCATATTTTGAATGAAAACAGTGTTTGGATGTGATAACAAGCTGTTTTATCATGTTTGTAATGTTACACATGCATTTCCAAACAAGTAGTAAGTCTTTTATTAAGGCGTTCAAAACAGCGTTTGCTGGCGCTGTAAGCGCTCTAAACAGTGTTTCTGAGCATAACTTGTGGCAAAAGTGCAACTTTTGAAGAATGAACTGAAAACTCATATTTTGAATGAAAACAGTGTTTGGATGTGATAACAAGCTGTTTTATCATGTTTGTAATGTTACACATGCATTTCCAAACAAGTAGTAAGTCTTGTATTAAGGCGTTCAAAACAGCGTTTGCTGGCGCTGTAAGCGCTCTAAACAGTGTTTCTGAGCATAACTTGTGGCAAAAGTGCAACTTTTGAAGAATGAACTGAAAACTCATATTTTGTTCCAAAACAGTGTTTGGATGTGATAACAAGCTGTTTTATCATGTTTGTAATGTTACACATGCATTTCCTAACAAGTAGTAAGGCTTGCATTAAGGCGTTCAAAACAGCGTTTGCTGGCGCTGTAAGCGCTCTAAACAGTGTTTCTGAGCATAACTTGTGGCAAAAGTGCAACTTTTGAAGAATGAAAAGAAAACTCATATTTTGTTCCAAAACAGTGTTTGGATGTGATAACAAGCTGTTTTATCATGTTTGTAATGTTACACATGCATTTCCTAACAAGTAGTAAGGCTTGCATTAAGGCGTTCAAAACAGCGTTTGCTGGCGTTGTAAGAGCTCTAAACAGTGTTTCTGAGCATAACTTGTGGCAAAAGTGCAACTTTTGAAGAATGAAAAGAAAACTCATATTTTGAATGAAAACAGTGTTTGGATGTGATAACAAGCTGTTTTATCATGTTTGTAATGTTACACATGCATTTCCAAACAAGTAGTAAGTCTTGTATTAAGGCGTTCAAAACAGCGTTTGCTGGCGCTGTAAGCGCTCTAAACAGTGTCTCTGAGCATAACTTGTGGCAAAAGTGCAACTTTTGAAGAATGAACTGAAAACTCATATTTTGTTCCAAAACAGTGTTTGGATGTGATAACAAGCTGTTTTATCATGTGTGTAATGTTACACATGCATTTCCTAACAAGTAGTAAGGCTTGCATTAAGGCATTCAAAACAGCGTTTGCTGGCGTTGTAAGAGCTCTAAACAGTGTTTCTGAGCATAACTTGTGGCAAAAGTGCAACTTTTGAAGAATGAAAAGAAAACTCATATTTTGAATGAAAACAGTGTTTGGATGTGATAACAAGCTGTTTTATCATGTTTGTAATGTTACAAATGCATTTCCAAACAAGTAGTAAGTCTTGTATTAAGGGGTTCAAAACAGCGTTTGCTGGCGCTGTAAGCGCTCTAAACAGTTTTTCTGAGCATAACTTGGAGCAAAAGTGCAACTTTTGAAGAATGAACTGAAAACTCATATTTTGTTCTAAAACAGTGTTTGGATGTGATAACAAGCTGTTTTATCATGTTTGTAATGTTACACATGCATTTCCAAACAAGTAGTAAGTCTTGTATTAAGGCGTTCAAAACAGCGTTTGCTGGCGCTGTAAGCGCTCTAAACAGTGTTTCTGAGCATAACTTGGAGCAAAAGTGCAACTTTTGAAGAATGAACTGAAAACTCATATTTTGTTCTAAAACAGTGTTTGGATGTGATAACAAGCTGTTTTATCATGTTTGTAATGTTACACATGCATTTCCAAACAAGTAGTAAGTCTTGTATTAAGGCGTTCAAAACAGTGTTTGCTGGCGCTGTAAGCGCTCTAAACAGTTTTTCTGAGCATAACTTGGAGCAAAAGTGCAACTTTTGAAGAATGAACTGAAAACTCATATTTTGTTCTAAAACAGTGTTTGGATGTGATAACAAGCTGTTTTATCATGTTTGTAATGTTACACATGCATTTCCAAACAAGTAGTAAGTCTTGTATTAAGGGGTTCAAAACAGCGTTTGCTGGCGCTGTAAGCGCTCTAAACAGTGTTTCTGAGCATAACTTGTGGCAAAAGTGCAACTTTTGAAGAATGAACTGAAAACTCATATTTTGTTCCAAAACAGTGTTTGGATGTGATAACAAGCTGTTTTATCATGTTTGTAATGTTACACATGCATTTCCTAACAAGTAGTAAGGCTTGCATTAAGGCGTTCAAAACAGCGTTTGCTGGCGTTGTAAGAGCTCTAAACAGTGTTTCTGAGCATAACTTGTGGCAAAAGTGCAACTTTTGAAGAATGAAAAGAAAACTCATATTTTGAATGAAAACAGTGTTTGGATGTGATAACAAGCTGTTTTATCTTGTTTGTAATGTTACACATGCATTTCCAAACAAGTAGTAAGTCTTGTATTAAGGCGTTCAAAACAGTGTTTGCTGGCGCTGTAAGCGCTCTAAACAGTGTTTCTGAGCATAACTTGGAGCAAAAGTGCAACTTTTGTAGAATGAACTGAAAACTCATATTTTGTTCTAAAACAGTGTTTGGATGTGATAACAAGCTGTTTTATCATGTTTGTAATGTTACACATGCATTTCCAAACAAGTAGTAAGTCTTGTATTAAGGCGTTCAAAACAGCGTTTGCTGGCACTGTAAGCGCTCTAAACAGTGTTTCTGAGCATAACTTGGAGCAAAAGTGCAACTTTTGAAGAATGAACTGAAAACTCATATTTTGTTCTAAAACAGTGTTTGGATGTGATAACAAGCTGTTTTATCATGTTTGTAATGTTACACATGCATTTCCAAACAAGTAGTAAGTCTTGCATTAAGGCGTTCAAAACAGCGTTTGCTGGCGTTGTAAGAGCTCTAAACACTGTTTCTGAGCATAACTTGTGGCAAAAGTGCAACTTTTCAAGAATAAAAAGAAAACTCATATTTTGAATGAAAACAGTGTTTGGATGTGATAACAAGCTGTTTTATCATGTTTGTAATGTTACACATCCATTTTCTAACAAGTAGTAAGTCTTGCATTAAGGCGTTCAAAACAGCGTTTGCTGGCGCTGTAAGCGCTCTAAACAGTGTTTCTGAGCATAACTTGTGGCAAAAGTGCAACTTTTGAAGAATGAAAAGAAAACTCATATTTTGTTCCAAAACAGTGTTTGGATGTGATAACAAGCTGTTTTATCATGTTTGTAATGTTACACATGCATTTCCTAACAAGTAGTAAGGCTTGCATTAAGGCGTTCAAAACAGCGTTTGCTGGCGTTGTAAGAGCTCTAAACAGTGTTTCTGAGCATAACTTGTGGCAAAAGTGCAACTTTTGAAGAATGAAAAGAAAACTCATATTTTGAATGAAAACAGTGTTTGGATGTGATAACAAGCTGTTTTATCATGTTTGTAATGTTACACATGCATTTCCAAACAAGTAGTAAGTCTTGTATTAAGGCGTTCAAAACAGCGTTTGCTGGCGCTGTAAGCGCTCTAAACAGTGTCTCTGAGCATAACTTGTGGCAAAAGTGCAACTTTTGAAGAATGAACTGAAAACTCATATTTTGTTCCAAAACAGTGTTTGGATGTGATAACAAGCTGTTTTATCATGTTTGTAATGTTACACATGCATTTCCTAACAAGTAGTAAGGCTTGCATTAAGGCATTCAAAACAGCGTTTGCTGGCGTTGTAAGAGCTCTAAACAGTGTTTCTGAGCATAACTTGTGGCAAAAGTGCAACTTTTGAAGAATGAAAAGAAAACTCATATTTTGAATGAAAACAGTGTTTGGATGTGATAACAAGCTGTTTTATCATGTTTGTAATGTTACAAATGCATTTCCAAACAAGTAGTAAGTCTTGTATTAAGGGGTTCAAAACAGCGTTTGCTGGCGCTGTAAGCGCTCTAAACAGTTTTTCTGAGCATAACTTGGAGCAAAAGTGCAACTTTTGAAGAATGAACTGAAAACTCATATTTTGTTCTAAAACAGTGTTTGGATGTGATAACAAGCTGTTTTATCATGTTTGTAATGTTACACATGCATTTCCAAACAAGTAGTAAGTCTTGTATTAAGGCGTTCAAAACAGCGTTTGCTGGCGCTGTAAGCGCTCTAAACAGTGTTTCTGAGCATAACTTGGAGCAAAAGTGCAACTTTTGAAGAATGAACTGAAAACTCATATTTTGTTCTAAAACAGTGTTTGGATGTGATAACAAGCTGTTTTATCATGTTTGTAATGTTACACATGCATTTCCAAACAAGTAGTAAGTCTTGTATTAAGGCGTTCAAAACAGCGTTTGCTGGCGCTGTAAGCGCTCTAAACAGTGTTTCTGAGCATAACTTGGAGCAAAAGTGCAACTTTTGAAGAATGAACTGAAAACTCATATTTTGTTCTAAAACAGTGTTTGGATGTGATAACAAGCTGTTTTATCATGTTTGTAATGTTACACATGCATTTCCAAACAAGTAGTAAGTCTTGTATTAAGGGGTTCAAAACAGCGTTTGCTGGCGCTGTAAGCGCTCTAAACAGTGTTTCTGAGCATAACTTGTGGCAAAAGTGCAACTTTTGAAGAATGAACTGAAAACTCATATTTTGTTCCAAAACAGTGTTTGGATGTGATAACAAGCTGTTTTATCATGTTTGTAATGTTACACATGCATTTCCTAACAAGTAGTAAGGCTTGCATTAAGGCGTTCAAAACAGTGTTTGCTGGCGCTGTAAGCGCTCTAAACAGTGTTTCTGAGCATAACTTGGAGCAAAAGTGCAACTTTTGTAGAATGAACTGAAAACTCATATTTTGTTCTAAAACAGTGTTTGGATGTGATAACAAGCTGTTTTATCATGTTTGTAATGTTACACATGCATTTCCAAACAAGTAGTAAGTCTTGTATTAAGGCGTTCAAAACAGCGTTTGCTGGCACTGTAAGCGCTCTAAACAGTGTTTCTGAGCATAACTTGGAGCAAAAGTGCAACTTTTGAAGAATGAACTGAAAACTCATATTTTGTTCCAAAACAGTGTTTGGATGTGATAACAAGCTGTTTTATCATGTTTGTAATGTTACACATGCATTTCCAAACAAGTAGTAAGTCTTTTATTAAGGCGTTCAAAACAGCGTTTGCTGGCGCTGTAAGCGCTCTAAACAGTGTTTCTGAGCATAACTTGTGGCAAAAGTGCAACTTTTGAAGAATGAACTGAAAACTCATATTTTGAATGAAAACAGTGTTTGGATGTGATAACAAGCTGTTTTATCATGTTTGTAATGTTACACATGCATTTCCAAACAAGTAGTAAGTCTTGTATTAAGGCGTTCAAAACAGCGTTTGCTGGCGCTGTAAGCGCTCTAAACAGTGTCTCTGAGCATAACTTGTGGCAAAAGTGCAACTTTTGAAGAATGAACTGAAAACTCATATTTTGTTCCAAAACAGTGTTTGGATGTGATAACAAGCTGTTTTATCATGTTTGTAATGTTACACATGCATTTCCTAACAAGTAGTAAGGCTTGCATTAAGGCATTCAAAACAGCGTTTGCTGGCGTTGTAAGAGCTCTAAACAGTGTTTCTGAGCATAACTTGTGGCAAAAGTGCAACTTTTGAAGAATGAAAAGAAAACTCATATTTTGAATGAAAACAGTGTTTGGATGTGATAACAAGCTGTTTTATCATGTTTGTAATGTTACAAATGCATTTCCAAACAAGTAGTAAGTCTTGTATTAAGGGGTTCAAAACAGCGTTTGCTGGCGCTGTAAGCGCTCTAAACAGTGTTTCTGAGCATAACTTGGAGCAAAAGTGCAACTTTTGTAGAATGAACTGAAAACTCATATTTTGTTCTAAAACAGTGTTTGGATGTGATAACAAGCTGTTTTATCATGTTTGTAATGTTACACATGCATTTCCAAACAAGTAGTAAGTCTTGTATTAAGGCGTTCAAAACAGCGTTTGCTGGCACTGTAAGCGCTCTAAACAGTGTTTCTGAGCATAACTTGGAGCAAAAGTGCAACTTTTGAAGAATGAACTGAAAACTCATATTTTGTTCCAAAACAGTGTTTGGATGTGATAACAAGCTGTTTTATCATGTTTGTAATGTTACACATGCATTTCCTAACAAGTAGTAAGGCTTGCATTAAGGCGTTCAAAACAGCGTTTGCTGGCGCTGTAAGCGCTCTAAACAGTGTTTCTGAGCATAACTTGTGGCAAAAGTGCAACTTTTGAAGAATGAACTGAAAACTCATATTTTGTTCCAAAACAGTGTTTGGATGTGATAACAAGCTGTTTTATCATGTTTGTAATGTTACACATGCATTTCCTAACAAGTAGTAAGGCTTGCATTAAGGCGTTCAAAACAGCGTTTGCTGGCGCTGTAAGCGCTCTAAACAGTGTTTCTGAGCATAACTTGTGGCAAAAGTGCAACTTTTGAAGAATGAAAAGAAAACTCATATTTTGTTCCAAAACAGTGTTTGGATGTGATAACAAGCTGTTTTATCATGTTTGTAATGTTACACATGCATTTCCTAACAAGTAGTAAGGCTTGCATTAAGGCGTTCAAAACAGCGTTTGCTGGCGTTGTAAGAGCTCTAAACAGTGTTTCTGAGCATAACTTGTGGCAAAAGTGCAACTTTTGAAGAATGAAAAGAAAACTCATATTTTGAATGAAAAACAGTGTTTGGATGTGATAACAAGCTGTTTTATCATGTTTGTAATGTTACACATGCATTTCCAAACAAGTAGTAAGTCTTGTATTAAGGCGTTCAAAACAGCGTTTGCTGGCGCTGTAAGCGCTCTAAACAGTGTCTCTGAGCATAACTTGTGGCAAAAGTGCAACTTTTGAAGAATGAACTGAAAACTCATATTTTGTTCCAAAACAGTGTTTGGATGTGATAACAAGCTGTTTTATCATGTTTGTAATGTTACACATGCATTTCCTAACAAGTAGTAAGGCTTGCATTAAGGCATTCAAAACAGCGTTTGCTGGCGTTGTAAGAGCTCTAAACAGTGTTTCTGAGCATAACTTGTGGCAAAAGTGCAACTTTTGAAGAATGAAAAGAAAACTCATATTTTGAATGAAAACAGTGTTTGGATGTGATAACAAGCTGTTTTATCATGTTTGTAATGTTACAAATGCATTTCCAAACAAGTAGTAAGTCTTGTATTAAGGGGTTCAAAACAGCGTTTGCTGGCGCTGTAAGCGCTCTAAACAGTTTTTCTGAGCATAACTTGGAGCAAAAGTGCAACTTTTGAAGAATGAACTGAAAACTCATATTTTGTTCTAAAACAGTGTTTGGATGTGATAACAAGCTGTTTTATCATGTTTGTAATGTTACACATGCATTTCCAAACAAGTAGTAAGTCTTGTATTAAGGCGTTCAAAACAGCGTTTGCTGGCGCTGTAAGCGCTCTAAACAGTGTTTCTGAGCATAACTTGGAGCAAAAGTGCAACTTTTGAAGAATGAACTGAAAACTCATATTTTGTTCTAAAACAGTGTTTGGATGTGATAACAAGCTGTTTTATCATGTTTGTAATGTTACACATGCATTTCCAAACAAGTAGTAAGTCTTGTATTAAGGCGTTCAAAACAGTGTTTGCTGGCGCTGTAAGCGCTCTAAACAGTTTTTCTGAGCATAACTTGGAGCAAAAGTGCAACTTTTGAAGAATGAACTGAAAACTCATATTTTGTTCTAAAACAGTGTTTGGATGTGATAACAAGCTGTTTTATCATGTTTGTAATGTTACACATGCATTTCCAAACAAGTAGTAAGTCTTGTATTAAGGGGTTCAAAACAGCGTTTGCTGGCGCTGTAAGCGCTCTAAACAGTGTTTCTGAGCATAACTTGTGGCAAAAGTGCAACTTTTGAAGAATGAACTGAAAACTCATATTTTGTTCCAAAACAGTGTTTGGATGTGATAACAAGCTGTTTTATCATGTTTGTAATGTTACACATGCATTTCCTAACAAGTAGTAAGGCTTGCATTAAGGCGTTCAAAACAGCGTTTGCTGGCGTTGTAAGAGCTCTAAACAGTGTTTCTGAGCATAACTTGTGGCAAAAGTGCAACTTTTGAAGAATGAAAAGAAAACTCATATTTTGAATGAAAACAGTGTTTGGATGTGATAACAAGCTGTTTTATCATGTTTGTAATGTTACACATGCATTTCCAAACAAGTAGTAAGTCTTGTATTAAGGCGTTCAAAACAGTGTTTGCTGGCGCTGTAAGCGCTCTAAACAGTGTTTCTGAGCATAACTTGGAGCAAAAGTGCAACTTTTGTAGAATGAACTGAAAACTCATATTTTGTTC
>NW_027507290.1:42500-50000 GCF_052324685.1 Brachyhypopomus gauderio | reverse complement strand
GGAGGTGGGGTGGAGGTGGGGGGTGGGGGGGGTTTCAGAGCCAAGGTCATTTCACGCTTGCTTTCTTCAGCTAGGTGGTGTGAAAGAGATTGATCTCGTGATCTCGGCAACCACTGGCACATTTGAATCGTTGTGTGTGTGTGTGTGTTGTGTGTGCGTTGTGTGTCGAGCGTTCAGGTGTGTTTGGATGCATGGCTCTGTAGGTGCAGAAACACCATTAGCCTCTGGCCAAGGTGGGGGGAGGGGCTCTCTCTGAGCGTCAAGGTGGGGGGAGGGGCCAAGGTGAAGCAGGTCGCCATGTTACCCCAGTGTGAGGAAGAGAGAGCAGGCCCTGAGAACATGACCTGGTCCCACCTGTACAGCACACACACACACACACACACACACACACCTGAAGTCCGGTCCTGGCGGGACACCTCGTCTCCCTGGGTGTGTTCCCCCAGGTGAGCTGAGCTATCAGTTTCACCACTGAGAGGAAGAGTAGGAGGAAGATGCAGTGTGAGGGTGAAAGGTCACACGTCCGCACACCCGGCCCACACTCACTCAGGAAAACTGCGTTTGACAGAAATGTCAACGAAATGTCTCCTCACCTTTAAATGCCAGCTGCACACCTCTCCTCCCCCCCCAAACCCCCCCCACACACACACACAGATGCGTAGACCCCTACACTTCATGACCCCCGCCCCCCAACTCCAAGTTCTGCCGACCTTCACCCCCTTGTGGTCAGACACAGGGACTGCGGGCCGCAGCGGTGTGGGCTGGCGGATGACTGGCTCTAGGACCTGGAGTTCACCCGCTAACGATCCCCCTGTACAGCACAGCTGATGTCCTTCTAGTGCTGCGTACCACCTTGACATCTCTCCATCGTGTGTGTGTGTGTGTGTGTGTGTGTGTGTGTGTGTGTGTGTTATGTATTAGCTCTACTTTTCCTTTTGTGCCATTAATCTCAGTATGTCATGTTTTGCCCCAGATGCCCCAGGATGCCCCCCTGTGGGGCAAATGCACCAACACGAGCTCTGATTTGCCTCTCCACAAACAGCTGCGTGACGTGGACTGCATGATGAACGCTTAAGTGACCATGTCTCTGTGGTACATAGTGTTATTATCTACAGCTCTCTCGTCTGTTCATGCATATGTATGTGAGAGCCGCTGAAAGGGCTGTGTGTGTGTGTGTGTGTGTGTGTGTGTGTGTGTGTGTGTGTGTGTGTGTGTGTGTGTGTGTGTGTGTGTGTGTGTGTGTGTGTGTGTGTGTGTGTGTGTGTGTGTGAATAATGAATGACACACTCCTCTACCCATCATTTTCTTCATGGCATCTGGTTTCCCACTTAGTGTGTTGTTGTGTGTGTGAGAGGTTGAATACAGTGACTTTGACTCTGACCTCTGATCCGCCTCATTCAGAGTGTTTCTGTGTGCCCACCCCTGATTGGCTCATCATTCCCCCAGGTCCCTTCATGCCACCCCTACCAGGGTCACGAGGGCACTTGAACGGCACACAGTCGTGACGGGCAACATGTTGTGCCTCTGTGTTTGTGGAGTTGATGATCTGGGTTGTGAATGAGAATAACTCTACTGCAGTCTGTATGCCCTAGTACATTGCTTCCTGTATTTTAATCATGTCCACAGCAACCTAATTATTTTCAGGTGAAACACACACACACACACACACACACACACACACACACACCCTTCTATTTTCAAACTCGGTGGTGGTGATCTCACCTCTGCACTAGTTGCTTTCTGCTCTGGCGCTTGTCTTACCTTCTCTTAACAACAGTAAATACTGCCTTGCTCGTGTGTGTGTGTGTGTGTGTGTGTGTGTGTGTGTGTGTGTGTGTGTATGTGTGTGTGTGTGTGTGATTATGCAGTGGTAGACAGACAGAACAGGAGTGCATATGCAGGAGGAGTGAAGCTCCGCCCCTTCATTCTCCCTCTGGACTCTTTCTGGGGTTGTGCTGTGTTCCTGTTGGAAGCTCACACTTACATAACCAGTCACGATGTACTGGAACACAGCACCGCGCCAGCCAGAGACCAGAGCTCGTGCTGTCCTGCTGGACGTGTGTGTGTGTGTGTGTGTGTGTGTGTGTGTGTGTGTGTGTGTGTGTGTGTGTGTGTGTGTGTGTGTGTGTGTGCGCGTGCATGTTGTGATGTAAGATGTAAGCTGTTTTTACCAGAGGTAGTGGGAGACAGAGAAATGTTCTTCATTAAACACACACAAGTGCGCTGACATGCGTGCAGACATGCACACACATGCGCAGACAACGTGCACACACGTCCGCAAACGTGCACACACGTCCGCAAACCTGCACACGTGCACAGACACGTCCGCAAACCTGCACACGTGCACAGACACGTGCACAGACCTGCACACGTGCACAGACACGCACACAGACCTGCACACGTGCACAGACACGTACACAGACCTGCACACCTGCACAGACACGCACACAGACCTGCACACGTGCACAGACACGTACACAGACCTGCACACCTGCACAGACGTGTTAAAGGAGCTTCTCGCTTGCATAAGGATGCTCTTCCTCTGTGTCGTGCACGTGTTTCTCGCTCCGGGCGTGTTTGACCGAGCGCTGCTGTATCTCAGACTCTGTTACGCTAACACGTGCTTCTTTCCATCGTATGTGCCACACAGGCGGTCTGTGGACGGCCGCGGGCCACAACCCCTCCGCTCTCTCGGGTCCCTTTGGCTAGCCTTGTTCTGCCTTCTCGATGGCTGATTTCATCCGTGCACGTGTTGGGCTCCGTCGAGAAGATCAGAGGGGAGTCTCTGTGTATAGCCTTTTCTGAAACTTCACCGCTGCTCTGTCAAAACCGTAGCAACAAGTTGAATCCTAAACCTTCTGAGGCGCTCCAAGATAACAAGTCTTTCTGCTTCCTCTAAATACTAGTGCGGCTCCCACAGAGCCCCCCGACTCCAGCGGCTGGTTGGATCGCCGCGTGAGGCTCTGTTGTTTTGATGTTGGTTGCGGTGGTGGTGTGTGGTGGTGTGTGTGCGGACAGCAAGCGAGACTGAACACGGAATGCATGAGACGTGAGGCGCGTTAGTAGTCCTGGATGTTGCTGACTCCAGCTGTTTGCTCCGCCTCCCCCATTGTTGCGCTAACGACGTTGGCCTTGTGTTTGGCCGCGATAATGGAGCTCATTTGCATAGGCTATGACAGCGGGCCGAGCGGCTGGTTACAATGCGTTTGTTTACTCTTCCAACATGTAAAACGGCTGTTTAGTCCCCAGTGAGAGTCCCCAGCCTGCCCAACCCCCGAACGCAGTCGGTTATGGGGTTGCTGCATAAAGACAACATTTGGTGTGAAGACAACACTGGACAAACCGATAATGGCGGCAGTAGCCGTTCAGAATTCTCATCGCACGAAGCCGTGACTGTAGTTCGTCAATGAACGTGCATGTCAGCGGTGTTTGAGGTGCACACATGCGTAATGAGCCTTGCTTGTGGTTCTGTGGACGATGGCTAACCAATCATGGTGATGGTGGTTGAGCGCTGAACCTTTTTCCTCATCTCTCTCCCCAGACGCTCGTGTCCTCTTGGCACTCCTGACATCTCCTCTCTTTCCTTCTCCCCCCCACCTCCGTCTGAATCCTCAATTCTCCTCTATCCTCGGTCTCCTAAGCCCCGTGGCCCGTACAGAACTGGGTCGCTCGCAGCGCACACGTTCTCGTGTCGGGTCACGCACGACGATCGTGATAAAAATACCTGCGGTGCTCTCGTACACCTGCACAGCTGTGCCACGACCCGGCGGGCCTCCTCTCCAGGTCCCTCCGTAGGTCCGGAAACACCAGCGGTCCTGACGACACCGTCACACCGCTGCTCAAGTGTAGGCAGGACCGGGCCACTGCAGAGCCTTCACAATATTAGCGATTCTGTTTTGACGTCTCTGTTATTTTAAGCGTTCTGAGTCGTTCAGTTTTCATGGTGCCTTAAAAAAAGCTGCATCGTCATAATCAACAGACCCCTGTTAGAACCTCTTACTTGTGTAGGATGGATTTCGGAGGCAGGAGGTACTGATGTTTGGTGTGATTGTGAGGTTGTGTGTGGCCCTTGTGTGGATCGTGAGTGGCTGTGTGTGTCTACGAGCCCCCCAGACGTATATGGATCTAAGCTCTTACTTCCCCATACTGACCGGATGTTTACCCACTGGAATCTTCACGGTATGTGGAGAGAGAGAGAGAGAAAGAACGTGAAGAACATTTTCATGTTACTGCTGACCATTATCTGGATCTGAGTTGTTGGATTTCCTCTTCATTTATGAGTGTGTGTGTGTGTGTGTGTGTGTGTGTGTGTGTGTGTGTGTATGGGGGATTTCCAGGTCACTGGTGCATAATTGAGAAGGCATGTATGTGAGTGTGTAAAATAGGTGTGTGTGTGCATGCGTGTGTCTTTTGCACTCCTGGGGCGCACATTTTTTAATGCAACTGTAAATGCACATCAAAGTTCACCACCATAGTGTGACACACCTCACCCTCTATTAGAAACGTGTTCCTACACTCTGTGGGCTCCTACTGCTGACCAGATGCTCTTTGATTGGTGGCTAATTCGTAACACATCATGAAGGCACACATGGTAGTGGTAAGGCTGTAAGACACGGTAGTGTTATGACGCGATAATGTAACTGCATAATGACGCAGTAGTGTTACTGCTTTATGACGCGGTAGTGTTACTGCTTTATGACGCGGTACTGTTACTGCTTTATGACGCGGTACTGTTACTGCTTTATGACGCGATAGTGTTACTACTTTATGACGCGGTACTGTTACTACTTTATGACGCGGTACTGTTACTGCTTTATGACGCGGTAGTGTTACTGCTTTATGACGCGGTACTGTTACTGCTTTATGACGCGGTACTGTTACTGCTTTATGACGCGGTACTGTTACTGCTTTATGACGCGATAGTGTTACTGCTTTATGACGCGATAGTGTTACTGCTTTATGACGCGGTAATGTTACTGTTTTATGACGCTTTAGTGTTACTGTTTTATGACGCGGTAATGTTACTACTTTATGACGCGGTAGTGTTACTGCTTGTGTTTGGTTTTGGCGGGTTTTGAATGGGTCGTCTCACCTCAGCCAAACAGACCTCTCCTCTGTGGAGGTATCAGGAGACAATGGAGCTGCATAAATACAATATCAGTATGTGTGTGTGCATGTATGTGAGCATCTGTGTCTGTGAGCGTGTGTCTGTGAGCGTGTGTCTGTGAGCGTGTGTGTGTGTGTGTGTGTGTGTGTGTGTGTGTGTGTGTGTGTGTGTGTGTGTGTGTGTGTGTGTGTGGTTTAGCTGACCTGAAAGAGCTTGTTGGGCACTGAAGTCCTTCCTTCATGTCACCTGGATCGCCATGGTTACGTGTGATGTGTTGTTTTCACACAGCTCTCCTCCCTCTTTGCCACAAGATGAAGCTCTACTGTAAATATGATCGTCATGGAGACCACGACACTATTAGGGTGACATCCAACACCCAGGGCTCCGAGTAGTCAAAGCTGTGGATCAACAGACTACACACACACACACACACACACACACACACACACACACACACACACACACACACACACACACACACACACACACACACACACACACACACTGAAAAGGCTGGGCTCTATGTTAATGGAGGGTGCACTAACCTTTTGTTCTTGAAGTCATGGAGTGTTTGATGTGAGATTGGCTCTCCCTCTTCAACATGAAAGGCAGGCAGGCTAATGCGGAGAAGCCTTCGGCTGTCCCGTAGGACACACACACACACACACACACACACACACACACACACACTCTCACTCAGCATTTCAGCCTACAAATGAATTGCTGAAGACTACATCCCCCACACCCCCCCTGGGTTCTCTCCGCCCCTTCTCCTGCGTCCGTCGGGCCGTCACTCCGGCCTGTCAGCATCGGGAATAACGATGTGCAGTAGAGATGTAGGTCAGCTGTCTGTCCTGCGTCTGGAGAGACGAGTAAACCCAGAGCACCACGCCTTCGTCTCTCTCCTCTTCCTCCTCTCCTCTCCTCCCTTCCATCACCTCACGTCTGTCTGTTTCATCCTCGGTGTCGTCGTCATGGTAGCCTTGCAGTGATGACGGATGAGGCTGTTGTTGTAAATGACCAGCTAGTTAACCGTTCATCAAGTCTCCAGGTAATCTATCTGTTAATAACAGCTGAGATGACCTCTAATGGCTGTTTAAGTGGATTGCTCTGTGTGTGTGTGTGTGTGTGGGGAGGGGGAGTGACCACAGTGGGGCCCGCGTGTCTGCGCTCGCCTGTTCTGAGAAGCCTCTCTGAAAAGCTTTGTCATTTTCTCTCATGTTGGCGTTTCTGTGAGTGTCTGTCCCGTGTGCTAATGGGGATTGATATTCGTGGAGGGAGAAGCGGTCTGGCGTGATATTGACTCATCCCCACCAGAACCGGCACACGGCACACAGCCTTCCCACGGAGGTGCGCCATGTTGGACCCGCCTCCCTCCCCCCGTAGTCTGGAGTGTCCTCTGGGGATGGAGCCCGTCGGCCGTGGGGAACTGGAACACGACCAGACGCTCCACTTTAAGGTTCAGAGAGCGACAACACAGCAGCCCAGGACGGGGTTTCCCCCCACGGCCCGTGGACCTGCTGTCTGCCTGTGCGTGTGTCCCCTCTGGTTCGTGTCCCCTCTGGTGCGTGTCCCCTCTGGTGCGTGTGTCCCCTCTGGTGCGTGTCCCCTCTGGTGCGTGTGTCCCCTCTGGTGCGTGTGCCCCTCTGGTGCGTGTCCCCTCTGGTGCGTGTGCCCCTCTGGTGCGTGTGCCCCTCTGGTGCGTGTGCCCTTCTGGTGCGTGTGCCCTTCTGGTGCGTGTGCCCTTCTGGTGCGTGTGCCCCTCTGGTGCATGTGCCCCTCTGGTGCGTGTGCCCTCTGGTGCGTGTGCCCCCTGGTGCGTGTGCTCTGGTCCCACGTCTCACTCTCCTCTGCGGCTGCTTTGTTTTGTTTTGTTTTCTTTTCTTTTTTTTGAGCCTCTTTCAGTTTTTTCCCAGACATTCCTTCCCTGAAAACGATGACGCACGTTAAAAAACGAACGATTCCTCATCGCCGCTTTATCTGGATGTTAAAAATACCCTGACCCCGCCTCCTCTGAGGCCCAACCCCCAGAGTGAGAGAAACCGCTCCAGCGTGAAAGGTGGAGGTGGAGGGGGGGAGTTCACAAACACTCAGGACGAACATTTCAAAAGCCTTGCGGAACCAGACGGCGGTACAGGGTGATCTGTGAGGTTATCTCGTCAGGGAACAATGTGACGCGTGTGTCTGTCTCCGAGTACGCTGTGTGTCATGCAGTGGACGCTATCAGCTGTGTGTCATGCAGTGGACGCTATCAGCTGTGTGTTATCAAGCTTTGGTTGGGCAGCTTTAGGTAACGACGTCACTCACATCTACTGCTGTGACGCTCGGGTCATGGGCTGTCTGGATGGGTTCGTGTATCCTAACGAGATTTTCTGCAGGGGTAATAAACTAGTGTT
>NW_027507290.1:32500-40000 GCF_052324685.1 Brachyhypopomus gauderio | reverse complement strand
GTGCTGTGTTTGTTGTGTGTGCTGTAGCTGCCGTGTCTGTTGTCTGCTGTGTCTGCCATGTCTGTTGTGTGCTGTGTCTGTTGTGTGTGCTGTAGCTGCCGTGTCTGTTGTGTGCTGTGTTTGTTGTGTGTGCTGTAGCTGCCGTGTCTGTTGTCTGCTGTGTCTGCCATGTCTGTTGTGTGCTGTGTCTGTTGTGTGTGCTGTAGCTGCCGTGTCTGTTGTGTGCTGTGTTTGTTGTGTGTGCTGTAGCTGCCGTGTCTGTTGTGTGCTGTGTTTGTTGTGTGTGCTGTAGCTGCCGTGTCTGTTGTCTGCTGTCTGCCGTGTCTGTTGTCTGCTGTCTGCCGTGTCTGTTGTGTGCTGTGTTTGTTGTGTGTGCTGTAGCTGCCGTGTCTGTTGTCTGCTGTCTGCCGTGTCTGTTGTCTGCTGTGTCTGCCATGTCTGTTGTGTGCTGTGTTTGTTGTGTGTGCTGTGTAGGGGTATCAGCAAGAACTGTGTTGTGTGTGTTGTGTATGCTGTGTAGGGGTATCAGCAGGAACTGTGTTGTGTGTGTGTGTGTTGTGTGTGCTGTGTAGGGGTATCAGCAAGAACTGTGTTGTGTGTGTTGTGTATGCTGTGTAGGGGTATCAGCAGGAACTGTGTTGTGTGTGCTGTGTAGGGGTATCAGCAGGAACTGTGTTGTGTGTGTTGTGTGTGCTGTGTAGGGGTATCAGCAGGAACTGTGTTGTGTGTGTGCTGTGTGTGTTGTGTGTGCTGTGTAGGGGTATCAGCAGGAACTGTGTTGTGTGTGTGTGTGTTGTGTGTGCTGTGTAGGGGTATCAGCAGGAACTGTGTTGTGTGTGCTGTGTGTGTGTTGTGTGTGCTGTGTAGGGGTATCAGCAGGAACTGTGTTGTGTGTGTGTGTGTGTGTGTGTGTGTGTGTTGTGTGCGCTGTGTAGGGGTATCAGCAGGAACTGTGTTGTGTGTGTGTGTGTGTTGTGTGTGCTGTGTAGGGGTATCAGCAGGAACTGTGTTGTGTGTGCTGTGTAGGGGTATCAGCAGGATCTACCTACACTGTGGGTTATCTCAGCAGTCTGAGCTTACAGGCTGTTGGTTGGTCTGTGACCTGCAGTCTGAGGTTAATTATCACCTCTGAAACCTAGTGGGCTGTGAGCACATTACCCTCCTCAATAAACCCAGTACCTGGTACACACACACACACACACACACACACTCACTCATTAACACCCACGCATTCACACACACACACACACACACACACACACACACACACACACACACACACACACACACACTCATTAACACCCACGCATTCACATACACACTCACATGCATGTGAAACACACAAAGAGAGCATCCACACCACTGGCTTTCATTTCTGTCTTTATGCATAGGCACAGTTACACACACACACACACACACACACCTGCTGGCATGAGGGCTGAGGGTTTGCCTTCCCACTGCCTGCAGCTGTTGTGATTGTGTCCCAGTTCAAATCTCCTCACACACCTTCTCTCCCTGTCACACACACCACCCTGTCACACACACCACCCTGTCACACACACCACCCTGTCTCACACACCACCCTGTCTCACACACCACCCTGTCTCACACACCACCCTGTCACACACACCACCCTGTCACACACACCACCCTGTCACACACACCACCCTGTCTCACACACCACCCTGTCTCACACACCTCACTCGTATAAGCCTCGTCCTGCTAACACTCGGCTGTTCCCAGATCAGGCACTAGCCTAGTGTAAGCTGAAATAAGCTTCCATCTCATATAGGCAACAGGAAGACCAAGTAGGTGTGTGTGTGTGTGCGCGTGTGTGTTTGTGCGTGCGTGCGTGCGTGCGTGCGTGCGTGCGTGCGTGCGTGGAGCACTAGTCAGGAAGCCAGACAAGCTTCACTGACTCCATGTGGCTGATTCAGGATCAGCATGAGGGAGAGGTGGTGGACAGTGATTAGCAAGGTTCCCATTGCTTCAAACCACCCACCTGATCTCAGATCTGTTCTGTTAATGTACAGTTAAGCCTGTTATCAGCAGCCTGATGCTGATGAAGCAGTGTGTTAATGCTAGCACCAGGTCAGACTTAGTGGATTTAGCCCAGGATTACACACACACACACACACACACACACACACACACACACACACACACACACACACACACACACACACATGGCTACAAATATCACTCATTGTATTGATTGGATCTGAAAGTTGCCACATCTTTCCTCTGTGTGGACAGTGAGGATTCAGTGCGTGCTCCCTTATCGGGGATTTCTGCTTGTTCAGGCAATTCACTCTCTCTCCCACACACACACACACACGCACACATATGCACACACACACACACACACATGCACACACACACACAGCCCACTGACTGTTTTATGTGTATGGTCTCACTTAATGGTAGCAAAGCAGATGGCATGTGTTGAATTGTGGGTCATGTTTGCATATATAGACTTATGCCTCCCCCCCCCCCTCTCATGCGCACACACACCTTCTTCACAGTAACTCTTGTAAATAAGGCTCTATATGCCTGCTGCAGACCATGAAACATGCACCTCTCCGACTCTCTTTGATGGGCCTGAATGGCTCTTTGAGGCGAAAAATTTGTGTGTGTGTGAGCGCGTGTGTTTGAGTGTGCGCACGTGTGTGTGTGTGTGTGTGTGTGTGTGTGTGTGTGAGCGCGTGTGTTTTTAGTGTCTGCTTGTGTAGGTGCCCACAGCCAAGCAGGGCGATGAATGACTTCTTCAAGCTCTCGTCTCCCTGACCCGGTCAGTGTGTCTGACCATCACAGACCTGCATTCATTCACACCATAGCTGGCATTACACTACATCACCTCGACTTTACCCCTGCTCACACACAGCAGAGAGAGAGAGAGAGAGAGAGAGAGAGAGAGAGAGACCTCTCCCATCACCGTTGTAAAGAGCTGCGAAATGAGGCCACTCCCTCTGTCTCTTTCTCTCTTTCAGCAGTGTGGCAGATTTTTGTTTCTTATGCCCTCTCTTCTCTCTCTCTGTCATCTGTTGGAATGACCACTAGTGAACGTGTTTGCTCACGTGGCTTGGCTGGGATATTGTGAGTATATTTTACTCCGAGGTTGCTGCCCTCACGCACTAACGTTTCTGTCTCCGTGAGCTAATGCCGCTTGGTCATGCAGGCACACGTGCTCACGTTTATGTGGCTACACATGTGACAGGGTAAAGTTGAGGTAGACTGGCGCTCGTTTATGTGGCTACACACGTGACAGGGTAAAGGTGAGGTAGACGGGCTCACGTTTATGTGGCTACTCACGTGACGGTAAAGGAAAGGCAGACGTTCTCACGTTTGTGTGGCATCTTGCATGACAGGGTAAAGGTGAGGCAGATGGGCTCACGTTTGTGTAGTAACTCACGTGACAGGGTGAAGGTGAGGCAGACGGGCTCACGTTTATGTGGCTACTCACGTGACTGTAAAGGAAAGGCAGACGTGCTCACGTTTGTGTGCCATCTTGCGTGACAGGGTAAAGGTGAGGCAGACGGGCTCACGTTTGTGTAGTAACTCACGTGACGGGGTAAAGGTGAGGCAGACGGGCTCACGTTTGTGTAGTAACTCACGTGACGGGGTAAAGGTGAGGTAGACGGGCTCACGTTTGTGTGGCTACTGGCATGGCACTCCCCCTCCTACCCACGTGACCCCATGCTATTATCTAATAGAGAAACAAATGGTCTTTCATGACTGATTCCTTGACTGGTTTAATTAATTCGACTGACTGCACTAGTTTTCTTAGACACTGCCCTTGCATTACAGCTTTCTGAAGTGACATAGGCTGTTATCTTGCATGCAAACAGCTTTCTGTTGTGATTAGTCATGCCTAAACAGGCAATGACAAAGCTGCTTTTAAAGCCAATTAAGTCCAGGGATAATTTAACAAATGTTACTGCAAATTTGTAGAAAGCTAATTAGAAACAGCTGTGGAAGTGGAGCTGTAATTCAGTCCTTGACGGACCAAGAACAGAGAGAGGTAACGAGTTTGGGTAAATGAATTCAGCATGTCTTAATTCAGAGTCATGTATGTGTCTCTGATATCTTTCGAAGTGAATCACAATGACGCGTCCTCAACAGCTTCTACGAGTCATTCACATAACAGATACGGCACCTGTGGGGTTTGGACCTCCGTCCCTGCTGCAGTATCCAGTTAATGTGCAGATCTGTGTGCCCAGTGGATGTGAAACGGACTGGGTGCCTGCTGTTGTGTTTGTGTGCCCACCTTTGGGGTGGGTGTGTGTGTGTGTGTGTCTGACAGAGATGCATGAATAGAGGGTGAGGTCATTGAAGTGTGTGTGTGTGTGTGTGTGTGTGTGTGGCGTATCACTCAGCGTATTCACAGCGGTTCAGAGCAGTGTGGGTCACTCCATGAGCACAACCACACTATGGGCTGGAACACCTGCATTCCTCTGGCTTTGAGGGTCACTAGAGCTCACACACACACACACACACACACACACACACACACACACACACCAAATGTACCTGGCACCTCTCCATGTCTGTGCTCACTCTCTATGTGGGTCGTAGGGATCAGTGTATCCCTGACAACACACACACGGAGGGAGAGAGCGAGGGAACACTTTGTTCCTGCTACACTTAGCAGGCCTGGCACAGGAGAGGAGGGAGAGAAGAGAGGAGGGAGAGGAGAGGAGAGGAGAGGAGAGGAGAGGAGGGAGAGGAAGGAGAAGAGAGGAGAGGAGGGAGAGGAAGGAGAAGAGAGGAGAGGAGGGAGAAGAGAGGAGAGGCGGGAGAAGAGAGGAGAGGCGGGAGAAGAGAGGAGGGAGAAGAGAGGAGAGGCGGGAGAAGAGAGGAGGGAGAAGAGAGGAGAGGCGGGAGAAGAGAGGAGGGAGAAGAGAGGAGAGGCGGGAGAAGAGAGGAGGGAGAAGAGAGGAGAGGCGGGAGAAGAGAGGAGAGGCGGGAGAAGAGAGGAGGGAGAAGAGAGGAGAGGCGGGAGAAGAGAGGAGGGAGAAGAGAGGAGCGAACAGCAGGAGCAGCGGCGGGCGGAGGGGCCCCGGGGCCTCAAACAGCACCTGGCCCTGCGTGGCCCCCACAGCTGCTCACACGGCTACCGTCACACCCTGTGGTACATCGCTCCACCGCTGCCGTGTTCTGTTCACATGGACGTAATTTTGATTTCAAAAGTGGGGGGGACATGGATTCATCGCTATTTAAATATTTGGTTTTAACCGTAAAAACTGGGGGGGACCAAAACCGGCTTTTGAAAAAGTGGGGGGGACATGTCCCCCCCAAATTACGTCCATGTCTGTACCCCATTTCAAATCAAACCCTATTAGTTTGGAATCATCTCTCGGGGTCAAAGGTCAGGTCACTGGCATTAGGACATACATAGTTCCTGTAGTTCCTCCAGCTCTTCCTCTCGGGTGTCTGTTACTCCTGTCCAGGTGCTCTCAGCGCAGGACAGGTGGACAGAGAACTAGAGGACAGTAGACTTGGAGGGACTTGGAGCAGCGTGCCAGAGATGGGAATAATCCTCACACATGGGGATTATGTTCAAAAGCGGTGGTGCAGGTCACTCATGGAAGTCAGTGAGTTCTTGGGATTAATGTTGGCAGACATAACCGTGTGGGAGCGACTTCTTCTACATGGGACGTTAAGTTTCCAGAGGTCCAACTGTGGAGGTGCAGAACCTGGCTGACCCACTGTTCGTGGACCTGGTTTAAAGGGCATTAGACCTTCCTGTCCCACCCCAACACACACTTCTACACCTCAGATTGGCCCTTGTCGGTGTTGTTGCTTACATGGGTCGCTTAAAGAAATAATAAAGAAAAAAAAAACTCTCAGACATCCCCAGCTATGCGGTCACCTAACGGTTACCCCGTGTGATGCTCCATCATGACTCAGTGCGTTTTGGTTTAGCAGTATAAATAAATCCATCAGCCGTAAGGTTTGTGGTGTTATCCCCCTAAATAAGCTCCGTTCCCACGGGGAGGAGGAGAAAGGAGAAGGTTGCGTTCCTCCTGGAATTCTAAATGGGACGCTAGAAGACTCGCTTCCCTGCGCTGTGTAGAAGTGGAGGAGTTTTTCAGAGGGCTGCAGTCATCTGGATGCTGAAAGGGTTTCCTTCCCCGTCTGCTTCAGTGTTTCATTGTGCATGCTGGTAATGTTCGTGAGAGGTTGTGTGAGCTGGTGACAGACAGCTGAGACAAGATCGAGGTTGAAAGAGTTTCTGTAGCCTCTATATAGATTTACTTATCATAGCTGGAGTCCAGGGGGCATGCCAGACCTTGGCTTGGTACCCTGATTTACACGAGTGGTTCCCAGCCCAGAACCCATTAAACAACACTACAACTCCCATGAGTACCGGATCAGCACCTCACATCACACAGTCCTTTTATTAAATCATCATGCAGGCCAGTTTGTACAGGCCAGGGTTGTTATTACGTCCACCATGCCAGTCTCTTAGCCCAGTGGGAAAATGACACAAGTGACGTGTATGTAATTTCTTGATGGTAATCTTGCTATGGCCCTAATGCTTAGAAGTAATGTCAGTAATGGTGATTACACCATCATTTTTGTTCGAGGGAAATGGAGATTTAAAGAGACTGGAGTAATGTGAAGTTAGACTGCTGGCATAACTTAACAGTCCTTCTTAGATTTTCTCATAAATGAGAAAAAAACAGTTTAAGTGTTTTCCCATTAGGAGGTAGAAGGTCATCATTGTACATGTTTAGTAGGTCCATGTCCTGCAGATAAAAAGTTTAATTAGTTCACTTTATCGTGCTTTAAAACACTGGTAAGCCACTAGTCTTGAATTGGTCTGATAGCAGACATCAGTTGTACAAAGAAGCCTGATTTTTGGGTATTTTTGGACTGGTCTCTGGTCTTGAAACAGGTTTGATTGGCAGGTTAGTTTAAGAGGTGGGAGGAGCTTCTCCAGGGGTTCCTTCCCATCATCCATCATGCCTGAGACAACATCTCCCAAAGCTACATGAGAAAGAGAGCGTGGAATGGTGGAGGAATTCCAGTAGCAGACGTGTGTGTGTGTGTGTGTGTGTGTGTGTGTGTGTGTGTGTGTGTGTGTGTGTGTGTGTGTGTGTGTGTGTGTGTGTGTGTGTGTGTGTGTGTGTGTGTGTGTGTGTGTGTGTGTGTGTGTGCGTGCGTGCGTGCGTGCGCGCGCGTGCGTGCGTGCGTGCGTGCGTGTGTGTGTAAGAGATAGAGAGATGGAGAAAGAAAGAGAGAGTGATGGTTATTTCCCCTAGAGAGCTGCACGTTGATGGAAACAGCATAGTTTCTACCCATGGTCTATCTGGAAGGATTCTTCTCCACTGCTAATAGGGAAAAGAGTCCAGAAGTCCCCGACCCAACACAAGTGTATGTCATACTCTGTTCCTGATAACGGAGCAGAAAAATAAATGACCTGACATTGGTCTGAATGAGATGACATGCAATGTAATGTCAAGGCATGTAATGGGCATGGTAGTCATTCAGGAC
>NW_027507290.1:0-25000 GCF_052324685.1 Brachyhypopomus gauderio | reverse complement strand
TGAGGAGCCCCCCCCCGAATCCATCCTGCCCTTATTTATTAGACATTCTATATGTGTGCCTGTACAGTCTGTTATAAGTAGAGATAAACTGCAGTCAGTTATTTGAAGTTTTTTGGTAGTAAGTTTTTCTTTTTTTTTTTTTCTATTTGCAAGTTTCCCATTTTCGGTCAGTGTTGGTTGAGCTGTACTGTACAAAACTACAGAAGCTAAACAAAAATAAACTTTGACCACTAAAATAGTTTGGGGAATCTGATTCCGTTTTTGCAATGAAATACATCATGGTATGCAGTCTAGTGAGATGAGCATTGCATGTTCAGCTTGATAATCAGTAAGTGGGCGTATACTACAAAGGGAAACGCCCACCTCCCTGTTGTTTTTAATCTGAAAGTGGGTGGGTACTACAAAGGGAAACACCCACCTCCCTGTAATCAGACCTTAACGCCATCACTCCACAGATCTCTCTGCTCTCAAGCCAGTGACGAATTCACAATAAGTGTTGTTAGATAGTGCATTTGATATTTTTAAATATAAGATTAAAAATAATAACAGTTATCTTACTTTTCTTGGAAAGATATTGAATATTACCGTATTAACAATAAGGTTTAATGTTGATGTGAATGTTTTTTTCCCCTGTTTTTTAGCAAAATAAAAGTGTACAAGATATGAGCAAGCTTTGGGTCTTTTATATTGTACCATCAGACAGAAGCCCAGTGATTCAGTTCAGTTAGTTGATGTTTATTCATTCCTCTTGGGCTCTTCAATAGCAGTCACTTTAAAACCAAGTCAAAACTAATGTGCCTATTTACATCTTGCATTGAGATGCATTTTGATGTTTGGATCACATTCAGTTTTCATTGGGTCATGTCAAAAGCCAGGTGTAAACACTCCCAGGGTGCACATGGATTACCATTAGATCACCTAAACATCATTCAGAGGTAGTCAAAGACGAGGCCCTGTCACAAACTGCCGTGACACGCCCCTTTGCCAGGACACGCCCCCTTGTCAGGACACGCCCATCACTTCCTACTCACTACGTACTTATCTCCACTATCTGTTTTGTACACCCTTTTAGGTCATGGGCATGTGGAAACAAGGTTGATGGAGGCTGCTACATATCTTTGTTAAAAGGTGTACCAATATTAATTAAAAAAATTATAATTTATTGTATATGTAATAAGTGGTGACATTCACCAATGACACTGAACTAAGCTTAAACAACATGAATATTTAAAATTAATTTCAAGTTTTAACATCAGAATTGACCTGCTCTCTCTTTTTTTTTTTACTCTAATGGGATTGACCATGGTAACGTTATATAGATGTAGTTAGCCCATATAAAATATTTTTGCGTCTAATGCATTTTTAAACACTTTAAAAATGTTGATGGCCCTGTTGATGTCAGAGGACAATGGAGAAACTGCTAGAAAAGCAACAGTATAGACTGGGACCAGTAGTTCTGGGACTGGGACCAGTAGTTCTGTTAGAGGGGTTAATAACTTACCTTATAGTGCTGACCTTTAAGAAGCAAAAGAAAACATTCCGTATCAATCAACATTTTATTTATACAGTTTTTATAAAAAGATCAATAAACGATCACCATTCAGTGCTTTTACTTTTGTGTTAATTGCTTTACAATATTATCAACTATCAGTTATAATAATGAAAAAAAATCAATATTACTATTCTTGCAAACAGTCTTCTTGCTTGTTTATGCCCCTCAGACTGTGCATGATGTAAATACATCCTCTCCACCTTCTCCTAATTGTGCAATTCAGCTGCTGAACTCCACAGCTCTCCCCCCACGTACATTCTTTTGTTCTCTATTTATTTATTTTAAGAAGTGCTTTCTATCAACTTTTCTCTTCATTTTTTTTTACTATAGAGCAAAAAAGTGTCAAAACAATGATGGGATTTCTGCGTGAACCATATAAGCTAGCTTAGGGTCACCATATTTTTATTTGGGAAAACCAGGACACCTGGGGAGGGGGGGGGGGGTGGCATATACTCAGTGGCGGACTTAGCAATTTGGGGGCTCAAGGCGAATTTAGCTAGGGGGCCCATCAACATTAATATGCGAGAAATAAGTTAGCTAGTCAGGGGGCCCGTACAGTGGGCTGCAGTGGGAGGGGCCCAAGGCAGTTGCCTAGCAATGCCTCTATGTAAAGACCGCCTCTGCATATGCTGTGGCATGCACTCACTTAACATGGTATTTATAATTGGTTTATTAAAAATGCGTTTCAGTAAAAGTCAACAACAAAAACTCGCCAGCTCCTCATTAAGGAAAGTAGCGACTGTCCTAAATATAGCGAATATAAGTAACGATACTGGCGCCTCTTTGGCGCCGTTGACCAAAAGAATGCGTCCGACACCTCGGGGGTCCGGGGGGGTCCAGGGGTGTGCTGACGGGGCCCCAACACACAGGTGAACGCAGGAACAGGTGTGATCTGATACAATGTTGCTCCTTAGCAGACGGGAAGCACAACACGACGCCACGTGCCCGCCCGAGGCACGCGACAGACGGCACGACCTCGCGAGGACCTCGACGCCCGTCACGCGCCTCCCCGCAGTCTGCAGTTAGTTGAAATGTAACAATGTTTATGTATGGCTTGGGTATGTCACGTCTCCTTTTGGGTTATTAGATTGTTGTCATTACGAATAAAATGTGTTTAATCAGTGTAATGGCTCGTGAGGACCCCCCCCCCCCCCCCCCCCGATTGCAGGCGCGTGCAGCTACAGGTGCGCTCTGATGCACGCTCACCTGGATATGGACCCCCCTGATAAAGCTTGCTCACCCTTTGGCCACCCCTTGAACAAAAACAATGTTTCAATGTCACTCGTCTCTTATAAAAGCTCGACTAAATCGTCGTTGGCGCAAAGCTCAAAACCAACAAGATGCAGCGAGAACGTTACGCGCAGGATAACGGCACCGCGTCTCCGGGCCGGGACTTCTGCATGTGGCACGACTACTTGAACCTTGGGAAGATACTGTCTCAAGTCCTGGAGATGACCAGCGGCACGTGCGTGCAACGACAGGTGTCTGGCGACGACAACGCGTGGCTGGGACCGCCCGACCCAAACCGGCGCGTCCCGTTCTCCGGCGGTTCCGGTGGGTCGGACAGCAGCTGCTCGGGGAGCACCCGGACGCACAGTGGCGACGGTTCCCGTTCCTTCACCCCCCGCGACACCTGTGGGTTCTGTAAGCGGAACGGGGAGTCCGTGGAGGTGTACGCGAGCCACAAGCTGAAGGCGCGAGACGGGAGGGTGGTGTGTCCCATCCTGCGGAGCTACGTGTGTCCCTACTGCCACGCGACGGGGGACAGCGCGCACACGCGCCAGTACTGCCGCCACAGGTGTCCAGCACAGCAGTAGGACACTGGGTCTCCACCTCCACTCCTTACCCTGGAACTGCCGAAAGAAAGAAAAAGACTGTAATTAGTTGAGATTTAACATTTCAAATGTTTATGTGAAATATGTATCTTTATGTATTTGTTGGTTAAGTCTAATCACGTCTCTTTTTGATTATTGGTGTTGTTATTGTTGTTTGGATTACTGGATTTACATTGTTATTGTCTGTGGTGTTTATTTGTCCCTGCTCATTTCTCCTGTGCCACTCATTACTGTTGCTGTAATCATTACACAGCCTTCGTTTCGTGTTGAAAATAGCGTTTCCTGAATTTTCCTCTAGGCCGAAGTTACAGTGTCTGTGAATATGGTGTAAATGGAGATGTTTCTGACGACGTTCAACCGACAGAGTTAAATGTAAAGAATGGCACAAACATTTTGTTCTCCCAAGTGCTGTACTTTAAAAGTGTTTTAATGAAAATAAAAAAAAATTCTCTTTCAAACCACACAACTGCCATTTGATGTTCTAGGTTCTGGGTGTACATGGCATTGACTGCAAAAACATACGATTTTACAAACCAAATTGCCGATACACTAAGTACAATGGCCGAAACACATTGCTTATTAGAATGGATGCAAATAGCAGGGTTACAAAATTGTAATTGATATGAAAGATATTGAATCTGCTTGAATTCTCTTTTTAATTAAGGTAAAAATTCTTTTCACCAATAGATGGCGGCAACGGATTGCCGACTGCTGCTGTGACAGTCTACTAATTTAGACCTATAATAATTGTATTGCTAAAATAGTGTTAACTTCTATCTATTACTTTAACCAGTCCAAAGTAGATTTTCTCCACTGAAAAAAATGTAGTCAGCATAAACCGAGTTAAACAACCAAAACACGATAGAACTACAATACCCACAATTCCTCACAGCGCGTCTTGCGTTTCATTGATGTGGGCGGGAAATATAAAAGCAGTGAAGCGTCGCGTGCCTTAGGTGAACCATTAGCATATATATTTGAAATTTCGAGTTTAACAAAAACGAATTAATTAAAACATTAATCTCAAATAACGTTACTTTATGTACCAGTTTGTTTTTAGGTAAAGACGACTCTCACTTCTAAGTCATAGCGTGACTTTACGAGCCAGCTAGCTGGCTAGATAACAGGAGATTTAGCTCGATAGTTAGCCAACAGCTACACTTTTCACTCCAAAGACAGCAGACCTGTTCGTGCTTAAAGCAACACTTGGATGCACAGAAGTCTCTTCAGACTGGAGCGCCAGTTTGGACATGAGCTACATGTGTGTGAATGTTGTGAGTATGCATTAAACGAGCATATAAGTGAGTCAGGGATACGAGGAGAAACTATTTGCATATGGACTGTGTTTTTATGGACACAGTATTGCCAAAATTATTCGCTCACCTTCCTAGATTCACATATGAGCTTAAGTGACATCCTATTCATAATCCATAGGGTTCAATATGATGTTGGTCCACCCTTTGCAGCTAGAACAGCTTCAACTCTTCTGGGAAGGCTGTCCACAAGGTTTAGGAGTGTGTTTATGGGGAATTTTGACCATTCTTCCAGAAATGCATGTGTGATGTACGACGAGAAGGCCTGGCTCTCAGTCTCAGCTCTAATTCATCACAAAGGTGTTCATTCGGGTTGAGGTCAGGACTGTGTGCAGGCCAGTCAAGTTCATCCACAACAGACTCTGCCATCCATGTCTTCATGGACCTTACTTTGTGCACTTGTGCACAGTCACGTTGGAAGAGGAAAGGGCCAGCTCCAAACTGTTCCCACAAAGTTGGGAGCATGGAATTGTCCAAAATGTTTTGGTATGCTGAAGCATTCAGAGTTCCTTTCACTGGAACTAAGGGGCCAAGCGCAGCTCCTGAAAAACAACCCCACACCATAATCTCCCCCTCCACCAAACTTTACACTTGGCATAATGCAGTCAGACAAGTACCGTTCTCCTGGCAACGGCCAAACCCAGACTCGTCCATCAGATTGCCAGATGGAGAAGTGCGATTCATCACTCCAGAGAACGCACCTCCACTGCTCTAGAGTCCAGTGGCAGTGTGCTTTACACCACTGCATCCGACGCTTTGCATTGCACTTGATGTATGGCCTAGATACAGCTGCTCGACCATGGAAACCCATTCCACGAAGCTCTCTGCTCACTGTTCTTGAGCTAATCTGAAGGCCACATTAAGTTTGGATGTTTGCAACCTCTTTGCACTATGCGCTTCAGCATCCACTGACCCCACACCATCAGTTTGTGTCCTACCACTTCATGTCAGAGTTGCTGCTGTTCCCCAACACTTCAGTTTTCTTATAATACAGCTGACAGTTGACTGTAGAATATTTAGGAGTGAGGAAATGTCATGAATTTGTTGCACAGGTGGCATCCTTATGAGGTAGTTCCACACTGGAGTTCACTGAGCTCCTGAGAACGACCCATTCTTTCACAAATGTTTGTAAAAACAGGCTGCATGAAAAGGTCTTTAATTTTATACATCTGTGGCCATGAAAGTTTGGAACACCAGATTCTGATCATTTGGATGGGTGAGTGAATACTTTTGGCAGTATAGTGTAGCTAACTAGCTGTATTGGTAACGGATTTAAAAAATCCTGATATAAACTATAAATCCCAGTAAATACAAAGGTCCACCAGACCAGTAATTTAATTTGCCTGTCACGTCTTCCTGAAGCTGAAGCTTCCTGAAATCTACTTAAAATTCCGTTTTCTAAGATGCGTACTGTTGGGGATAGGGCTTTCAGTGTTGCTGGTCCCAAGCTGTGGAATGGCGTTCCACCTGAGCTCCGTGCCTGCGCGTCGTTGTCCATGTTCAAAATTGGCCTTAAGACTCACTTATTTCAATTAGCATATCCTACTTGAGCTTCTGTACCATGACTTATTTTTTCTGATGTTTATTTCTTCTACTTAAATTTTTTGTATGGTTTTATATTTTTGCTTTATGTACAGTTACCTTGGGTGGCTTGAAAGGTGCTTTTAAATAAAATGTTTATTATTATTATTATTATTATTATTATTATTATTAAGCAGCCACCTGCTCCATACCATGGGTCTAATGTTTTTATCGTAGCAAAGCCTCAGAAGATGTTTTGTTGCATGTTTAGGATATTTAGGAGTGCCAGTGTCACCCTTAACATAAAATTATTGTTATGGCTTACGAGGTAGATAAAGGACATTTCACACAGGACATTTCACACATCAGTCTGAAATGACCTGTTTCTCTTGAAACTTTATTTACTTCTATTATTTTGAATGTCTCTGCAGTTTGAAGTTAAACATCTGACAGTTTAATGTGGTACACTCATCTTTGGTTAATTTAAAAGTGGTTTGAATTGTTCATAGTGTTCACTGCCTTTTGTACAGGACATCCCATAATGGCGTCCTGTCTGTCAGCTGTTGCTGAACAGCTTTTGAGAGACCTCCAAAGGGTGTACCTGGAGAACGGACAAAGTGAGTAGTGAGAAGTGCTTGATCACGTTAGTTGAGCACTGCCAAATTCTTTGACTGTTTTCTGCTAGCCTGGGCCTAATACAGGACACTTGTACCAGCTTCATTGTAGCAAAGAGCCATGAGTTTACTTCAGAGTGCACGAGAGCCCAAACCCTTTCATGACTAAAACCTGCAGTACCCTGAAATGACACAGGGTGGGGACACATGAATCAGACTTGTTGAATGTTACATTTCCTACAAATCCTGCATTTGCTTTTATGGAATTCCTTACCGTTTTCTTCTCCAGCTCATATAAGGTTGTTTATGTTGCATGGAGCGCATTACACTCTATAGCTGTGAGATTACCTGCATGTGTGAATTCTGGGTGCCTTGAGTTTGAAGCCACATTATAACCATGAAGGGGTTCTTATCGCGCCTCCTGTGTGTCATCTAACCCTACTGGGTTTTGCTGTGTCTCCTCTGCTCCCCGATCCTGTTATTTTCGGTACGTGACATGGAAATTGAAAAGTCCGACATCATTAAGGGCGCGTCGATTTTTAAAATGTGCTCAGGGGAAACTAGCGTGCACGAGGATGCACACGTGCTTCCTGCTTCCTGCCTCATTTTAATGTCATGCGCTAAAGGCTTTGTTTTGTTTTTTTTTTTTTATCTGTGTGTTTTTAGCGCATGACGTATGTCTCATTTCTCCACCTAATAAGTAAATGTAAAAAGTAGAAATACTAAAGAAAAAAACTGGCTGAAAGTTGATTACAGTGTGTTTCAGATGCAATACAGTTTGATTATAAAATGTCTATTCCAAAGTTAGGCATTTACAGGGCAGAATCTTGTAATCCCTCATATAGAGCACTTATCAGTATTTTTAAGTAGTCTTTCCCTCAAAGCCCAGTGTGTATTGCTATGTTAGTCAAGAGACCAGAAATGCTTGAGGCTTTTCTGTGAATTTGGTTTTGAGGTCTTTTGATTTTATTTACAACAGTGTGTTTCACATGCTTTTACTGGAAACATATGGGGATTAAATACTGAACCCTTTTAAAGGGGTTGGGGACCCCAGCAACCAAATATGTCTTGCAGCTGTGTGTAATCTATTAAGTGTCACTGCAGTGTGCTCGGTTATGACTGAAACGGCATCATCTTAGTTGTTGCAGGAACCATTCCATTCATTCATTCATATTAAACCATTAGCTGTGCCATCCAACTGTCTTAGCTGTTTCAATCATTCTTTTTTCTCTTTTTAGTACCTGATGATCTACTAATAGCGTAAGTATTAATGTGCCCTATGTGTTTGTCTTTTTGTCCATCTTTGTGTGTATGTTTGTTTGTTTTCCTGACTGTGATGTGACTAATTTATGTAATTCTTAAATTGTCAGCAGCCCAGATTTAAGTAGTTCGTACGCAGTGACCTGACCCCACCGTACAACCCTGACTACACACCAAAGAATCAGCTACAAACCCGAAACACTAATCTTATGTGTTTAGAGGCACGCTGGGCACTTTGGTGTGGGGTCAGCGTTGATGTTCTCAGTCACCTGTGGCTTTGTTGTGGACGTCTCTGCCTGAATAAAACATGACATTTGAAAGGGCCCATAAAGCCACAGCAGCAGTCATCAGACGCCCCAATGGGAAACATTAATCTATAGTAATTACTGCTACTGGGCATCACCCACAACTCTAAACAGCATTTCCACATCACTGTAAGAGCAGCAGGTGCTTCAATGGGGAAGTGATTGTGGTTAGTGAGTGCTGTGTTGTCATCTTGTCTCTATGGTGACAGCATTACCCTCCACTCCCCAAAAATATCCTATGACTATTTGTGGTTGGATGACCTGGGTTGGAGGGGTATTCCCCTACCTGTAGGAAGTTTATCTTTGAGTTTATCTTACACAACTTGCATCTGATTACTCAAAATAAGCAGGTCTGAAAAGGCATGGAGTTTTGGAGTGAAAACGTGAACTACTTCTATGCCCCTCCCACCTCCTCTATGCCCCTCCCCACAGGCTGAGGTTCGTGTTTGGCGCCTGTGCTCTGCAGGCCTTGGACCTGGTGGACCAGCGTGCCGTCACCCGTGTGACGTCCCCCAGCGGCCGCTTGGCCTTCCAGGTATGACGGGAATGACCGAATGCCCAGAGATTGCTCCGAATACTCGCCCAAACGTAATTGTCGTGACTAAACATTTCTAGTGAAACGTTGAAACCTTTTAAGGCGGGCACCAGAGGCACACTGCCCCCGTGTCTGCACCACAAGTGCAGCCGGGCCTCAGCGAAACACAAACCCTCCCTCCACTCCCGGGACCTTCTCTCTTTCCTCACACTGTCTTTGTTGTAGTGGACTCTGGCCAGCGTGACACGTTTCCGCTAAACGCCCACTGCGCTGAGAGACCGTGGACAATAAATGCTAACGGATGGACTATAATAAGAAAAGCTGGGGCTCAGATATGGTCTTTCCTCTGTTTCGTCTACCACGGTTCAGGCTCCCGCCTTTTGTTTTTTATTGTTGGCTTGGTCAACACAATGTACCTCATTCTACAGATATTTTGAGGTTCTTCCAGGAATCTTTTACTGATGTTGAGACCTTGGCAGGGAGGTTGGGCGTTCAGTTTTGATGCTTCTACTTTTTCCTTTAGATGATGTTTTAACTGCGTGAAAACTGGCTGTTCATTGTGAGGGACATGTTCAACAGCTAAGACAGACGGCAATAACTCGAGGAATTCTCCTCCTTCCAATTGTCTTGCTTCCTGCCACGCTACCCAGCCACTACCTTTAGTATATGATTGCTTCCTAAACCGTGTGGTGTGTGCAGAAATGTGAACATCGGGGGTGTATTTCCTGGCCTGCAGGCAAGCCCCAATGCATATTCAGCAAAAGGTGATCAGATTTGTTTTAAGTCAGGCTAGTGGAATTGGGTGTTTTGTGGTTGGTGAGACAATGACTGCCTGTCTGTCATTTTGGACTTTTAACAGCATTGAAATTTCTCTCAGTGCCAACACGAAATGGTTGTGTTGGAACAAAATTGGAGTCTTAGGTCTTGAAGCAAATGTCTGGCTGGTTTTTAATTTAAGGGTCTCTCCTTAGGCAGTCGGGTAGACTTGGTTAAATATTAGCCTTAAGCCTTCAATTAGTCTTTAACTGAGCAAACCGTAATATTCAGAGATGACATTTAGCTTTGAAGGAGGTCAAAAGAAGAAATGACCACCTGATAATAGGATTGCGCAGCTAATGTGGTTTAACACCATACACCAACCACTGAAACTGCATGTGATCGTCGTGTATGTTCACAAGTGAGATGAATGAGAAGAAAAACATCTTTCTGAAGCCAATACTTTTGTCGAGTTATGCTTAACGCGAGGTACGAGTAGAGTGTGCTATGTATGCGTATTTTATGGCAATAATGTGTCATGGCTGGCATGTGACATTTTTGGTGACTGTCGCCACAAGGAAACAGTTATTGATATGGAGAACTTTGGAAATCTAGTGAACCATTTCCAAAAGGTTACTGATTGTTGCGTATAATACACTGTGATGTTCTAGTGTGATACTCAGCAGTTTAAAGTGTGAAACAGTAGCGAGGAAGTTCCAGTTCTGACCCATGCTCTCCAACAGTTCCTTTGGTGAAGACAGAATTGAGATTGAAAGTGGTCACTTTCCCTAAACTTCACAGAGGAGACGGCCTGCATTATCTTTAAACGTCGTGCACCATTCTCATAGCTTAGGGTGTTCACTTGTACATTTAAATGGTCTTTTTTGCTTTGGATGTATGTTTTTAAAGGAATCAGATGACACAAAGAGTTTTCTTAAAATCCGATGTTAATTTATTTTACATTTGAACACTGATTGAGGAATTTGAATGTGAGCGTGCGATGAAACCGAATGCTAAACAGGAGCTACCTAAGTGGAGCAGCCTTCAGTCCACTGTCCTCTGTGAACGCATTCTTCACTCAAGTGCCATTATGACCTCCGAGACACTTGGACATTTCCGAAGGGTTGCTTAGAATACGAATGGTGTTCTGTGTTGTACAGCTGAGAAAAATGTCTTGATTCCAAGAGCCATGCTATATTGCCAGCTGATCAGTGCCCTAATGTTGGTCCATTTGCAGCGTTGTGACTAATATAAAAAAAAAGGAGGGTTATCAAGGCAATCACAATTGTCTTCTAAAAAATACATGAATGACTTTACACCTTCAAATAGGTACATTCTATCACCAGAAGGTTTAGCAGGACATTTAACATATTCCCAACTTCCCTGGGCTGCAACACAGAAGAATCCTTCAACATTCCCATTTTAATTTCAAAAGTTAAACTAATTATTTTATTATAAAAATTTGTATATAAAACGCTTGGTTTTAAACAAGTACACAAGTGTGTGTGTGTGTTGGTCACTAGCGTTGGGTCAGAGGCCACGAGTGTGATCCACACTGCACCCACTGCTCTCCACGCTTGGTGCTTTATCGTCTGGTTTTTGAAGAAGAATGAGAGAATGTTTTTGTAGTGATTCACTCAGTCCTGCGTCTTCTTCCTGTGTGTCTGCTTGTGAAGAGGACAGATTTCATTAATCTCATTTCGCTTGTCATCCTGTATGAGGATCAGTGAGCCTAATAACAACCTGCCCCAAGGCCCTTCTCCAGCTGTTCCTAGATCAGAATTCTGTTTGCATTGACCTACCTGTAGCTTTTTTTTCCCCCCCACACACCGAACTTAAAATGAAAACAGGAGCCTAGTGTATTTTTGTCTGAATGTTGATTATGGTGGGTGTTAGTGCTGTTGGATTATATATAGTTGTCTTGCAGGGTATCGTTTACTTTATGTGGGTCTAAAAAGTACTCTACCCACCCAATATAGCTGATGGTAAAATGCTCTGGCATTGTTTATGTGGAATGAGCATAACTATATTTGTATATTTAGGATACTGGTACTGCTGTTGACTCCATTTTCTTAAACGCAACTCATTGCCAAACTGGAAAGGTCAAAGAAATGGTTTGAGCATTTGACCATAATCTTTCTTTAACTGTAGAAATTGAGTAATGGAACATGTATGCACAAATTCCAATTAATGCCTGTGTTTGTGTGTTTGCCTACTCTACAGTTAGATGTCGGCTTGCACGGTATATAAATTCTGTTATCAAAGTGTCGTCTTCTGCGTCAGTATGTGCTGTGATCCAGTGTTCCTGCTAAGTGTAATGTGACAATTGATGACTCACCTCGTCCTATGTATGATCCAACAAACGTAAATAATCAATAACAATTCGGTAAAATAATTCTGGTTGACCTTTAAACACGCCACATCAGTATATCAATGATATATGTAGCAATATAATTGGACGTTTTTAACGTCAATTTTTATGGACTTTTGTCCATATTGTATATGTTTGGATGCTGCCTTTAGTAGACCCAACATGTAATGTGGGTAACGTAAGCTGAATGTCAGACCAATTATCCACACTTCTCACTCTTGACCCATATCTCTGAAGAATGTCCATCCCCTCAGCCCGCCAACTACATCAAGTTGCTCCGCTGGAGGAAAGTAGTTTGGAGGCCGATCAGAACGAGAAGCTCGGCCGAATGATCTAATTTGCTTTGCGGACGTGAGAACACGCAGGTGGTGAGGGGGCCGACGGGCGATCGCTCATTGTGGCTAATGCCGTAAAGGTCTTCCGGGGTGTGCAGGGCTCTCGGGGGGCCATCCTCTCCGCCCGCCACCGGAGCGGCGTTCAGGCCGGTGACACTAATGAATGAGCTGGCCTTTGGCTGCTGGAGGAGAACGCCTGGTGTTTGTCACGCCGCCTGTTTTGGGGTCCTGCTCTGATCTTTTCACTGCCCTAATGAGGTGGGGTTTCACTCGGCAGACAGTAGATGCAGGGTGAGGGCACGATTCTGCACCACCAGTTCAGAAAGGATTATTAATTTTCTTTTTTTTTTTTTTGTGGTAAATCTAATAGGGACGGTGCCTGGCTGGTGGTGACCACCAAATCAGTCATTGGTATTACAAACGGTGTAATTGCTAACGGCTAATCAGATTATCGTCGTGATGTCACTCCAGGAAACAGGCTGACACACACATCACTCTGTGCATCCTAAGAGGGTATTGAGCTGTATGGACGCAGGAAATCAGACTTGCCCTGTTTGTGCCTATGGAGTCCTCACTTGCTAATTACGTGCTGCTAATTTTGCATTTCCATGATATCATCAATCTCAGAAGTTGTCTGCTCAAAATGTGCCATTTTATTTAGTCGCCAAGCCCCCCTCCTTCTGGAACACCCCCCCCCCCCCCCCCCCCAGCTGAAGAGGCTGGCTGGTCCGTCCTCCTTTAGTTGTGCTCATGAAGATAAGAGGCATATCACATTCACAGGAAGAGGAAATGCTGAATGGGATCTCCACTGTTGTTTTTGTGGGGTGATCTTTTCCACATTACAGCCGCAGTAAAACGCATGATTCATGTGCTTTTACTAGACCGTGCTCGGCTTCCTCCAGAACGCATAAAATGTCCCATCTGTCCCGTTATTTGATTTACTTTTTTGGATGAGGACCATCGCACTGACCCTGCGCAGATCTGGCTCACGGCCCGATTATCGCCCTGCACCTCGGGTCCTGCAGCTTCCCACAAACCCGTGGTCAGCTCCGGACTCCCACCGGGGCCATCGAAACTGATCTGCTCCATGTAATGATGGATCGTGGTCCTCCCCAAGATCGCCTTCCAGCTCTGCTGGACTAGCAGTGGCCTTTTTCTTATTCTTTCTTTTTGTGAAGGGTCTCAGAAGGATGGTGAGTGTTGTACGGTAAGAATTGTGTTCTATGGTAAGACTAAAGCCGCCCCCCCCACTGAGGCTGTGTGGTGGTAAAATGAGGCTGGCTTAAACGCTCACAGACGAATCCCCACTGCGCTTCCTGTGCGTGACCCGAGATGTCACGTTGGTGAGCTAGACCAGGCTGCCTCTCGGGTGTTCGCCGCGTTAAAGGCGAGAAATTGGTTTGTGAACCTTAAAATGAAAACTCGATAGCTTTCAGGCCAGGGAATGATTCAGTATTATTAACATTATTTAGATAGTATATTCTTCAGTCTCAAGGATGGTTCACCAGAGATGATTCAAGTACATGGGCATTGTAATATAGACAGGTACAACAGAATAGGCATTAATTAGAGTCGGTGTGAGAGACCTACAGCTTCTAATGACTGAATCAAGAGTGAAGCCAAGCAGGAGGAGCAGACATGTTGTGGAATATGATGGATGTGCAGTGTGGTGGTGTTTTTAGATGGTGTCCTTCAAAATGCTCCTAGAAGGAGAAACAGTGGAGGGAAAAGGACTAAAGAGCAGCAAACGGGGATCAGGGCTGTATGAAATGAAACCTTTTCCACTACACACACTATAGTCAGAGTGAGAGGTAGTTACTGCAGTGGAGTCCAGCGGAGTGGTGTCAGACCCCTGTTGTGTGGGAAGGGAGGATGTGATGATTGACTGTATCCGTGAGGAGGAGGATATTTCAGTGTGAAGTAATGAGGAAATCTGACTAAGTCTTTTGCCCTTGGGCCTGGCTGGGCAGGTGGGGGGTGTTCAGTGCCATGGATGGGTTAAAATACAAAGACTCGGTTTCACCAGAGGGATTAATAAAGTCCCTAATAAAAAACATGTTAGATTTTCCTTTGTGCTCTTCGTTTCTACCTTACAGAAAAGAGTAGATGGGAAATGGATTGATCATTTCTAAAATATATAATAGACGAAGAGATGCTTTCTTAAGAATTAGCTGAGCTGCTGCTGTTTTGAGAGAAAGAAACCGAAACAGAAGCAAGAGAAGAATGAAGATGCGTGTGGTGAGCAGAGCGAAGAGGAAGACCTGATCTGATCAGAGATGCATGCGGTGCGTTTTAAATCTGGTGGTTGAAACTGCAAAATAAATCTGAGAACAACCTAGCAGAACTGGGGACTGTTCAAACAGATGAAGCAAATGCCACAGATGATGATTGCTTTGTTCATAGACTGATTGAGTCCTGGCGTTGGGCAGAAAGATGAAGGAATGTTTGTGGGGAGGGAGGAGAACAGGTGTGGGATGGTGGAGTTGGGTGAAGGGAGGGAGAACTTCATGTAGGGCTGGTGAAAGAGAGGCTGACCTTGTGGGGCACGGAGAGCATCCCTGCGTCATGGGGTCAGTAAACGTTACGAAACACCGCGAAAGGGGCCACGTGTTGCGTTTCCTTGCAGAACCTCTTGAGACGACGTCTGCAGGTTTTCAGTTTTCTAAGTTAGGAGGTGCAGAACGGAGAAGAAAAGGTAGATGGAGCCAGCGTGGATTTCTGTCGGGCGAGTTTATGTAGGGCGTTGGAGATGACCCTGGAGTAGCTCTCAACCAAGTTGTCTGTGGTTCGTAGCCATTCAAAGAAAACGGAAAAGAGAGAGAGAGGGAGGGAGAGAGAGGTCATCATGCGTAATGTGGACACGGACATACAACTGGGACAGTTCTAGTTGGCATGCTGAAGAGTGCATCAATGAATGTGGTAAATAAAGGCAGAAAAAGACCATCTTCCTCCTCAATCTTCATCATCATCAATGAATGTGGTAAATAAAGGCAGAAAAAGACCATCTTCCTCCTCAATCTTCATCATCATCAATGAATGTGGTAAATAAAGGCAGAAAAAGACCATCTTCCTCCTCAAGCTTCATCTATGAATGTGGTAAATAAAGGCAGAAAAAGACCATCTTCCTCCTCAATCTTCATCATCATCATCAATGAATGTGGTAAATAAATGCAGGAGACCATCTTCCTCCTCAAGCTTCATCTTCTCACGTCGTGTCGGCTCATGTCAGGCAGGAAGTGGAGAGCACATGAATGAGAGCACGCCGGCTTAGGTGCAGTTCTACTCTAAATAGCACCATCACCATCTACGTACAGAGGGGCAGAGGGGGCGTCCCTCTAAATAGCACTGACGCCGTCTCTTCATGGATTTCGTCACTCTTTTATGACCAGGCGTGACTCCGCCTCCACGAGACACCCAGGCGTGTGTCATCATAACCCTCCTGGTGGCTGGCGACCTCCACCGTGCCCAACCGCTCTGCCTCTCGCCTACACCACCTCCTCTCCTCTAATTACTCATCCAGTAAATCACCTACAATGAAGTGTCACTTTTTGACAGTGATTTCTTCTTCTTCTTCTATTTTTTTCCTCCCGCAGAGCAGAATAGGAGGTAATTTAAGGCGGCTGGTGAGTCCGTCTGTGTTTGGGAGAATAATGGAGTGTGTGGTGGTGTCAGAGCGCCATTTATTATGCTGATGGCGTCTGATTAATGCCCCCGGTTAATGTGCCTGGGGGCTCATACCAGGTATTCACTTACTTCTGAGCCTTCAGGACATGATTCACCTTTTGATGTTACCTCACAAAAGCACATGCGTTATGGCCCGTTTTCATTTTGAATTCGAATCCCTCGCTCTTTGACGAGTCTGTTCGCCCGCATGCTGAAAGTGTCAAGTGTGGTGTGTGGTTAGTACGTACGTGGAAACCGTATGTGGAAAAGCCCCCTCGGTGTGTTGGTCTGTTGGAGGCCGTTGGTTTTTGTTTATCGCAGCGCATTCCGTTGTGTTCGTTCTGCTCGACGAGTGTCATATGTGCACTTGATTCCTGACCTTTCTGCTGAGGTGTCTGGTAACGGGTGACATTTAAGACATGTCTGAGGTGCTTCTTCTAAAACCGTAGGCGAAGGTCTCGGGCTCCACCCGTAGCCCCTACAGCACCACCCGTAGCCCCTACAGCACCACCCGTAGCCCCTACAGCACCACCCGTAGCCCCTACAGCACCACCCGTAGCCCCTACAGCACCACCCGTAGCCCCTACAGCACCTCCGGAGGTGTGGTGAGCCTCCACCGTTTTGAGGCAGAGCCGCCTGTTGGAGGAGACCCGTCTCGCGGTGAATGGCTGGTCCTTGCCCCCTTGACACGCTGGGCCATACTGGGGAGGTGTGTGGTAGCGGTGTGGCGACCCCCAGAGCGCAGCGGTGATCAGACTCCGAGCGCCAGCACACATACACACACACACACACACACACACACACACGGGCTCTTTTCTAACTCGTCCTTTCTCCTCTCGGTCCTCTCAGGTGTTGGGGGGGTCAGGTCGTCTGTACACGTGCTACACGTCCTGCCACTACTGCCCCTGTCACGCCTTCTCCTTCTCCGTTCTCAGAAGGAACCAGAGTCTGTTGGTGAGTTCATCTCTCCCGCCTCCCTCTCACATACAATACCACACATGGAGAGCCCGAGACCTTCTTCACAAACGGTGCGCAGGGATGGGGTGTTTCTTCATGGTGGGAGTCCTGTGGCAGTCCCAATGGTGTAGAGTTTGCTCCGATCACGCCCCATCCCCCCCCCCCGGGTTGCTCTTTGATGGTGTGGGCCGGAGCCCTCCGTGGCTTTCACCACGGGACAACGCTTCAGTCAGCCTGGCCCCGATCCCCCGAAGAGACTCCGGCTAAAATTAGGCGGCCTGTGGGAGAAGGAGGGCGGCGGGCAGGCCCCAGAAGTGGGCCCGTGACCTTTCACCCCCCTGCTCTCAGATCCCCGGGCAGGATCCACCACGCGGGCGATCGGTGGAGTCCGACTTTCAGTTCTCGCCTCGGTGTGAGCTGCGGGACGGAGGCCATTTTGCCAAGTACTGAATTCACTGAGAGTGTTGGCAGACATTTTGGATGCGACTAAACTTCCTGGTCTCCTCTGTGACCCTCCCGAAAAGAAAACAAACAAGGTTTAAAAAAGACACGTCTGAAATTCTCATCAGACCTCAGCCACGTCTGTAGAGTGTGTGTGTGAGCGTGCGTGTTTGTGTGCGCTTGCTTGGCGTGTGTGTGTGGGCCTGCATGTATGGGAAGCAGGCTGCTGTGATCTTAGTAGCTGGAATACACACACACACACACACACACACACACACACGCTAGCAGCAGCTGCACCACAGCTGAGAGAAGAAGTGATAGCCCCTGGAGATGGGGCCCGTTGTCTGGGGTCTACACTGCTGGTGTGCGGATTGTTGTGCTTGTGGCGATACAGAAACACCTCCCATCCAAAAGATTCACCAAGAGACACCTGCACACGTGTGGGCGGCGGTCACACCAACACCCTGGCCCTGCTCCACCTGACGTCCTGTTACTCATTCTCCCCTGCCCTTTAACTCCTCTTCAGCGCGGTGTCCGTCTCGGCCTTATCTGACATAATGAGACTCTCTTTCCCCTCTCAGACTCTGAGTGTTTAGGCCTGACAAACAGGTAGAAACAGTACCGTTCTCACCACTCCAGTAGTCGTAAACCATAAAGGGACAGCTGTTTCACCCAGAAAACATGATAAGGGGAGATAAATTGCAGCGTTACCGCCAGCTAATTTGGCCTGGTTTTCCCTCTCGCTCTCTCGCACACACACAGCTGGGACTTTAACAGCTTGCTTTCACTTCATCCTCCTCAGTTCCTGGTGTTTTTGGCTGGCGTTAACTCCAGTCTTCACCCCAGTACATGAATTCCTGCTCTGCTCGTTGACCGAACTGACGTGTGTCTCTCTCTCTGCCCTCGCCCCCAGTGTAAGCACGTCTTGGCGGCCTACATCTGCCAGGCCATGGGTGTGTGTCAGCAAGAACAGGTCTCAGATCAGCAAATGACCCTCATCCTCTCAGGAAGGGCAGAGCCGGATCTATAGGGCACTGTCCTGGGAAAAGCGCTTGTGGGTGTGCCTCTTGTGGAACCAAAGCCTGCAGCAGATGCCCCGTGTTTGGGTACGAAAACGTGGATATGAAGATGGGTTTCTCCTTATGAACCATGTTCACAGGGTGCTTCAGGCTCCAGCCGTGGTCTCTCTCCATGGTGGAGCAGTGGCTGACTGAGGCTTTGAGGTTGCAGCTTGGGTGGGAGGCCTTCACGGGTCGTAGGTGTGTATTGGCACCAAAGCCACCAGCCTACGAGCTCTCTCACTCTGTGGGGAGCTTTGACTGGCCTCAGCTTCCCAGAAAGAGCAATCGATTTGAAATGTAATGTAAAGAGATTTCATCATTGACATCTTTATTTCTTTTTTATTGTGAACCAGATTTTTTTTAATTAAAAGTGTTACTCTTCACAACTCTGTTGCATTGAAATTCCTTTATCCTCTTTTCCCATGTGACGTGTCTGTGTGAGAGAGAGAATGCAAGCAATCTCATTTAATCGGTTGCCAGATAATATCCATCTGTGGCTTGAGTGTGACCGCTGCTACGTAACTGTCTTGTAGTTGAAGGGTCAGCACCCTGAACAACAAACAAAATGGGTCTCCACAGCCACAGCGAGCTGAACTGGGCCGTGTGTTCGAGTCCTTCAACATGTGGTTCCTGTGCTTTCATGTCTCGAAGCTCCTCACCAGACAGCAGCGGGAGCTCACGCACGTGGCACAAATAAATTTTTATATAAAGGACTTTTATTAACAAAATAGTCACCAGACATACAGATCCATGTTAAATAACAGTACTGCTTTTCTTATACAGTTGACACAACTGTGGTAACACGAACACTTAGAAGCACTGAACATCAACTGTGAACCACAGTGTATGCTGATTAGTGACAAATACTGTAGCACGTTTAAAAAATACACTTATGAAAAAAGGTCCCCCCTCCCTCCCCAAAGGCAGGATTGTTAGAACTAGAGCAGATCTTAACTAAGATACTGAGCAGTTATACTTAAAATAGATGGAAGGCCTTTTTTCCTATTGACTGCTTTCACAGAGCTACAAAAGTACGCAATTGATTTCTAATGGAATACAGTGACACCAGCGCTACAGTGCAGTACAGATTGGTCTCCATGGGATTGTTCCTTATGTTCGGTACACTCCTGCAGTTTTAGCCCTTAAAAGCAGTAATGAGACTTACACACTTGAATTTCCTCCCAAAGCACCAACATATTCCACTTTGATAAGGAGCCTTTTACCGGCGGTCGTGTCGGACAAAGCGGGCGAGCCGAACGCTCCTGGAGCCACGGTGCTTCAAACGAAGAAAACCATGTGGCCGACGACAGTCACGTGAGACTATCACGTGCCGCGCACGATGACGAGATCACGTCAGCCTGGGCACGTGCAGCGCATGACGAGGTCGCGTTAGCTCCGCACGTGCCAGCGCATGGCGACGAGGTCACGTTTGCTCCACGTGTGCAGTGCAGCCCGGCAGCCAATGAAACGCAGGCACCGGGTCCTCAGAACCGACAGAGACAAACATTTACATCAGCTTGGCGATAACGGAGCCTGAAGAACGCACGGTTTTATCGGTCGGTCGGTCGGTGACCTTTTGGCGCCTAAAAGACGCTTCCCACGTTAAGTGGCGTTCAGGACGAGCGGGGCTGGTGCACCAAGATCTTCAGATCCCTCTTAATGAAGACTGATGTTCTCTCTCACACTAATGGATCAAAGTGGAGTGCCATAATTGCCCACTTTAAATAATAAAAGACTCATACATCAGGTTGGCAAAGCAAATATCTAACTTGTATCAACCATGAGGAACCTTTAGGGTCTTTCAGTATTCAGCACCATCAGTGAACTTGTTTACTTCAAAATTCTGCTCTAAAATCGCTCCTGTCAATAGGCGCGCATATATATATATATATATATATATATATATATATATATATATATATATATATAATGTATGTATGTATGTATGATAAAACGGGCAGTGTCACATGGTACGATGGTACGTAGTGTCTCAACTGGGGCAGAAGAGGGACTAAAATTCACAGTATTGACAGAACATGGTGTGAAGGAAGCAGCCAGCCAGCTCCTAGTCTGGAGCAGAGGTGCCTCTAAATCTCAGTGCTGCCTTCTCCACTCGGAGCTCCACTCTGGGTCTACATGTCTCATCACTGATGAACGTTCAGTGACAGTCTGGGTCCTTGGAGACTTGTGACGGACCCATAAAAGACACACCAGTAAGTCAAGCACCCGCACAGAGTGGTGGGGTGTGGGGGGGGGGGGGGGGGGGGGGGGGGGGGATTGGGTTACTGCGTTTGTAAGTTTAGAAGTCGCTTTTGCTGAGAGGTGTCTTGTGAGGGAAACCAAAAAAACAATTCTTACAGAATGACTTGCAACACGACTTGCTTATAGTCTAAACACTAGCACATCAGAACAGTTCTGCTAGAGATCCAGTTGGTTCCAGAAGTGAAGAACTGTTTGATGTACTGGCTCTCACTCAACAGTGTGCAGTGCTTTTTCTCTCCTGTAGATCTGTTTGACATCCTCTCCCTGGACTTCATTTAATCTTCATTTAACTTCCTCAGCATGCTTTATGCTGCCCTCATAATTTGAATTTTTTTCCTGAGCTTTTTTTTTTTTTTTTAAACCTACTAAACCGCAAAGATTTCATAAAAAAAAAGTCTTAAAAATTCAAGTGTGGCACCTTAATAGACGCACGTTGAGTTTTAAAACCCCTTTTGCGTGTCCCCATGGCAATGACGCTCTGTCTGGCTGCGGATCGTTCCTGTGGGCGGGATGTGTAACGTTTCATTTCCTTCACTGCTCGTTTTTGGCAATACCGTGTGCTGTCAGCACAGCCCCAGCGCTAACCTCCGCGTGGGCCCCGACTTCTGCTCACATGCTAGCTTCCTCTCGGCCTCTGTGAGGTCCTGCAGTCTCCCGCCGTTTGTTAACCCCCCCACCATTTGCTGGTGCTAAACCTCTCTGCCGAAAGACAGGAGTCAAGTTGTTAGTCGAGTATCAAGGTGTTTTCTGACTGGCTTGCTTAATGCGTCAGTCCATTAAGGCTTAGAATAAAGTTTACAGTTTACTCCAGCTTGTTAGATGTTTTTTTGGGTTGAGGAGGAACTCCTGTATCTCTTTTGGCATTGTAGTGATTACGAGTGTATTGACCCTCTGCCCTAGTTCAACAATAAAATTTCCAGAAAGAGACCTGCTTTCAAAGATCTGGCTAAGATTCTTTTTGTCCTCATAAATAGTTTAGTGGTCCACTTTCAGGGTATTTTCCTAAAATACCCCATCATTTTTGCAGTTATTACAGAGGTCTGTAAACATTGCTCCACACATTTCGAATGACACTCATTAAGCAAAAAGGTTCAATTAAGTTAGACTAAACAGCCCGCTTGGCTATAACAAAGGGTCTATGGTCATGGTGACCTGGTCTCTGTTTCGACTGCTCCCATTGGAGCTGAGATACAGCTCGTCCGCCGGCAGAGGAAGTGGCGTGCCAGGATCTTCCTGAACGTGTGCCTGAACTCGCGGATGCGGTAGGCGTAGATGATGGGGTTGACGGCCGAGTTGGCGTGCGAGAGGATGATGGCCACGTACATGACGTACTCGGACTTGACCAGGCGCGTGAAGAGCGTGAGACAGTTAATCACGTGCACGGGCAGCCAGCAGAGGGCGAACAGGCCCACGATGATGGACAGGGACTTGGCGGCTCGAACCTCGCGCTGCAGCAGCCCCCGATGGCTCTCGGCCCCGCCCCCGCCCACCGTGCTGCGCAGTTCGATCTGGCGAAGCTGCCACCGCGCCACCGTGAAGATCTTGGCGTAGATGACCAGCATGATGAACAGGGGCGTCAGCACGCAGCCGAAGAAGTTGAAGTAGACCATGTAGCTCATGTCCATCACGCTCTCGAACTGGCAGTCCAAGCAGCAGGTGTGCGTGAAGCCCCGCCCCGAGTCCAGCCCCGCGTCCGCCTCAGCCCCGCCCACCGCCTTGTTGCGGCCGCAGCTGCCGTTGGTGGGCGTGGTCTCGTTGGTGAGCACACTGCAGGCGCTGGCTTTCTTGTTCCAGCCTGCAAACGGGATGAGGCCGATGATGAAGGAGAGGATCCATAGGACGGTGATGATTTTACGCGCTCTCTTCCCCGTCACCAGCTCCTTATACCTAAACACGGAGGAGGAGAGAGAGTTCAGTATGCGCAAACCACAAACCAAGGCTTTCAGAGCAAACATTCACAAGAATAACACAAAGTTCCCAAACACAGCTCTAGATGCACACTGGCTGCTTTGCCCTCACAGTGGTGACAGATTTTGCTATACAACTTTTGACAGTATGTGTCATACTGCAGTTTGTGACCATTATATTAAATACAGACGGGGAAGTTGCCACATTGATGCAATCGCAGACAATCTGAGGCAGCTCATGTGGTAAAATGTATCTCGTAATCACATCCTCCTCTTGCGATCTCAGAACTTTCTGAACAGTTTCTGAACAGTAACTACATTATTTGAACAATCTATCATTACGAAGACGAACCGAACCGAACCAGTGTCTCGCGTGCGGTATAAATGTGGGGGGGGGGGGGGGCATCGTGGTCAACCCACAGCAGTGTGTCTGGGAGCCAGGCAGGGGGCGTGGTCAGGATCTCCACCACAGGACATTCATCACAGTCCCGCACGGCTGCCGACTTCTGCTCTTACGCTGATGGAGTCGAGTGAGTAATCCACTGGAAGCGTTATTCATCAAGTCCACCCAAGGCTTGTCACGACGTTTCTCTTCCCCCGTGGACAGAAATGATCCAGGTTGCCATCAATAACAGGGCCCTAGACCACTGTATCAAAGCCGTTCAGTAGAGGACACGGCTACAGGTGTGAGGGCAAAGGTCAAGAGGCGTGCCAGTCTGTGTCTCTGCTGCTGTGGTGGGCTGAAGGAGCGTTTTTTTGGCCAGCCAATGATAAAATCACAGGTGCATAATTTAGGTGGAAATTTCCATGAAAAGGTAAACTTGGAGATTTGGGGACTTTTAGGAACACCCCCACCTGGTGATTATCTAAATGAATTGCACCCTGTGTGCATGAATACCTGTTGTTTACATCAATCCATCTCATGAACCAACAGATTACATTAGTTTACAAGCTTTCTGCAAGCTGGTTAGCCTAATCACACACATTTAGTAGGTTAATGCCAAATTAAACATTAGTGTGTAGTTAATCATGTTTGGTTATTTAGTGTGTAGGTGTCATGTATCTTCAAAGCATTGGCAATAAATGCTTCACGTGTGCTCGAGTTCTGGTTGTGGTGGTGAGTGAACTCGCTGTTGGATATTTCTGTGTGTCTCTTCCTCATCCAGCCCACTGACCTGCTCTGTTCGCTCCACATCCGTTTGGACCTTGAGTAAATACATTAAACCGCAGTATCACTGACGATTAGGACCCCCCGTACGTCCATAATGAGATCAACACAATATTTACAAAGACAAAAAAACACATGAATTGCCCCTAAATTAATGTAACTAATTGTCAAAATTGCTGATTGTATCATTAGTGGTGAACTGTGTTTTTTCACGTGATCATTCTTCCATTATCATTTTCATGCGTCTCATTTGCTCAGATCTCTTTTCCCCTCCTACGATCAGAAGATCTCTTCTCCCTCCTATGATCAGAAGATCTCTTCTCCCTCCTATGATCAGAAGATCTCTTCTCCCTCCTATGATCAGAAGATCTCTTCTCCCTCCTATGATCAGAAGATCTCTTCTCCCTCCTATGATCAGAAGATATCTTCTCCCTCCTATGATCAGAAGATATCTTCTCCCTCTTACGATCAGAAGATCTCTTCTCCCTCCTATGATCAGAAGATCTCTTCTCCCTCCTATGATCAGAAGATATCTTCTCCCTCTTAAGATCAGAAGATCTCTTCTCTCTCCTATGATCAGAAGATCTCTTCTCCCTCCTATGATCAGAAGATATCTTCTCCCTCTTACGATCAGAAGATCTCTTCTCCCTCCTATGATCAGAAGATCTCTTCTCCCTCCTATGATCAGAAGATCTCTTCTCCCTTCTACCATCAGAAGATCTCTTCTCCCTCTTATCAGAAGATCTCTTCTCCCTCTTATCAGATCTCTTCTCCCTCCTATGATCAGAAGATCTCTTCTCCCTCTTATCAGATCTCTTCTCCCTCCTACGATCAGAAGATCCTCTGCCCCTTTTCTCTCTGACTATCTCCCATAAGCTCAGACTCACGGTGGGGTTGGAGGTGCATCGCTCATTCTTATATTTAGCTATTTCAACAGACCTCTTTTAACAAACGTGTCTTTCGCCTCCTCTGTCCCCCCCCCCCCCCCCCCCCCATCGTTTCCTCGTTCACTGAAGACATGAGAGGAGGTCAGAGTTCACCAGTGATGGCGACAGCGGCCTCGTCCCCCCCCCCCCCCCCCTCGGTTCTATTCCGAGCACACATCTCTGCCCTCTGCTCTCTCTTCTTCCTTTATGGTCAGCAT